>NW_026899437.1:0-118630 GCF_033153095.1 Gastrolobium bilobum | reverse complement strand
ACAGATAAGAGAATCCGGATAGATTGAGCATGGCAACCGCTAGCGAAGGTTTCTTCATCATCCACACCTTCTATTTGGGTGTACCCTTCGCCACCAATCTAGCTTTGAAGGTTTCAACCTTTCCGTCTATCCTCTCTTTCTCTTGTAAATCCACTTACACCCAATGGGTCTTACCCCTTTTGGTGCATCTACAAGAGACCAAACTGAGTTAGAATACATAGAATCCATTTCACGACTCATAGCCTCAAGCCATTCCTGAGCATCAACATCTTCTAGTGCCTTGTCATAACTAGTGGGATCATCATCATTCTCAATGATGACATCCTGACTCGATTCACCCAAGAAGAGATATCTTGTTGGTTTACGAATCAATCTCCCACTACGACTGTGCTGCACTTGTTGCTGAGCATACAGGATGATTCAAGTCTGGTGGGTTAACAATTTGAGGAGGACCCTGATTTATTTCTGGATAAACCATTTCATGATTTTGTTCTTCTACAAGTGGTAACTCCACTTGTTGATTATCATGCTGAACTTCTGGTTCTGTCTCTGGTTCCTGCGTATGTTCAACTACAGGCATATTTTCCCCTCTTTGAACAAATACAGGAATAAAAGCTGGAACCCCTTGAGGTTGAGGCGAAACTTGATCCGAGTCTAGCTCGTCAAGTATAACCGTACTCCTCGGCTTGTGATTTTCCATATAGTCCTCCTCTAAGAAAGTCGCATGTGTACTCACTAAAACCTTCTTTTCTTTCGGACTATAAAAATAACCAGCCTCTGGTTCCTTTATGATAGCCTATAAACATGCACACTTCTGTACGAGAGTCCATCTTATTTGGCTTCTGTTGTAAGACATGTGTCGGAGCGCCCCAAATCCGAATATGGTTCAAGCTGGGCTTACACCCTTTCCATAATTCTATTGGAGTCTTTAGAACAGATTTTGATGGAGCCAAGTTCAAAAGGTACATAGCAGTTTCTAAGGCATATCCCCAGAAGGCAAAGGTGAATAACTGAGCATCGATCTTGCCATCTCTAAAAGGGTTCTATTTCTCCTTTCAGCGACTCCATTCTGCTGGGGTGTCCCTGGAGAAGATAATTGTGAAACTATCCCCTCTTGGGTCAGGTAAGACCTGAACTCTCCAGATAGGTATTCACCCCCTCGATCAGACCGAAGAGTCTTAATTTGAACACCAAGATGTTTTTCTGCCTAAACCGTGTATCCTGTTTGAGTTAATGTGACCCAACCTCAAATGCCAAAGATAAGTTTCATTGGAAACTTTCCTTTTCTTTGATGAGTTGATATCCTCAACATCTCTTAATTCAACATGATAAACTTCACAGGGTACAGGACTAAGGAAATAAAGACCATTAAACATTACGCCAGAACAAATAAAAGAAGACGAACTCCTTATTGAAACTGAGGAATTAAACTGAACTGTTAAACCATGTTTAATCAAACAACTAACAGAAATTAAATTCCTCTTAAAATCCGGAATAAATAAACAGTCTTCTAAAACCAAAGTTCTGCAATTATTAAAAGATAAAATAACTTGTCCCACTGCCAGTGCAGACACAAGCTCCCCATTTCCAAGCTTCAAAACTCTTTGTCCTTCGCTTAAAGGCAAGCTATGTTTGAACCACTGCAAAGAGTAACAAACATGGTTAGTGGCTCCTGAATCAATGATCCATTTATCATTGTAATTCTCCACTAAACAAGCCTCAATCACATGTAAATTACCCATACCTGGCTGATTCATGCGTGGGCAATTTTTCTTCCAATGCCCCTTTTGTCCGCACTTGAAGCACTTACCTTTCGGTTGCTTCATTGCAACTGGTTTGGCAACTGGAATACCTGATTTCTTCTTTTTCTTGTTCTTGTTCTTCCCCTTGGGTTTCCCCTTAGGTTTCACAGAACTTTCACCAGCATAAAATGCACTGCCCTGCTTGACTAGAGACTGTTCAGCACTCTCAAGCTCGTGCATCAGTTGAGTAAGATTAAGATTCATCTTATTCATATTATAATTCATCTTGAATTGAGTGAAGTATTCAGGCAATGATTGCAAGAGAAGGTCAACTTTTACTTCTTGTTCAAACTTGACCCCATGATCCTCAGCCTTCTTGAAGTTTGCAATCATTGACAAACAATGATCCCGCACACTTCCTCCAGACATTACTGTCTTAGTGACAGCATTCAGCGCAATCTGCCTAGCAGAGCTGCTGGACGTAGCAAACATGCCATCAAGAGTCTGGAGCATAGCTGCTCCACTCTCAACCATGTTTACCTGCTCCTGAAGGTGATTGGCAAGACTGGCTAAAATGTAACAGCGAACTGCCACATTTGCCTTCTCCCATTTCTCCTTCTCCTGCTGAAATTGGGCCTTTGTTGCCTCAGGCGCATCTTCAGCAGGCTGCGCCGGTATAGGGGTGGTCAGAACAAAATTGAGCTTTTCATATTGAAGAACAATATCCAGATTTGTTTTCCATTGTTTGTAGTTTGTACCATCCATTGGTTTTTGACTCAAAATAGTAGCTAAAGGATTGAATGAAGACATTTTTCTGAAAATAAAATTACACACATTATTTACAAACTCGAAAAGAAAACAACAAACAGATATGGCGCTAGTAGATTCTAATAACTACTATTCGTTTATTGTTTAACAATCCATTAGCTATCTTTACAAGGCTTACGATGGGCAAGATACTTGTAAAACTAATATTGTTATTTTGGGCCTTCAGTTCCATTGTCAGAGCCTCGATGGGAGGGTTAACAATTTTATTAAAGTTGAATGTATTTAACCATTGTTTATTGTCAAAATTATCTTTAGTATCTAAGTGTTGCCGACGATGGGCCGTACAAAACTTTACCAAAATTTTGAAGATATTAAGGTTTAATCTAGCGAAATCTGATTATCCTTATCCGATGGGGCTTCAGCGATAATCATTTCACTAATAAACCCACAATTGGAGCCCGTAGGTTTTATAATTAAATATTTAATTTAAAACCTTCACCCATTCAATATTTTAAAAATTAGAATTTTTAATTTCCAAGAAATGTTTAATTCAAAAAAAAAATTTTGTTTGATTTCAGAAATCCGGTCACTTTGCGTCAACACGTGTTACTCCATGACCATTTCAGAAAACCCACAAAAATTTATTTTCTCAAAAAACAATTTTCTCTTAGGAAATTAACTGGATTATTTATCTAGATTTTAAATCCATAATTAATTAATCCAATGGACAACCTAAATAATCACGCATACTAACTATCATACTAGTCGATTCAAGACATAATAGCTACTATGCAGTAATGACATGTGATCATGCAACAATATGGCATCTTCCTATTCTATATGACATGTTATTTTATACATCATGTTTAATCGCACATATAATTCATACCATTCAATTAAAACATTAAATAATAAATAAATAACTTTAATCCATGGCTTTCCTATAATAATCAATAAATAAATAAAATTACAACTTTGAAATTCCTTTTCCGTCCAGCCCCTAGTATCTGTCTCAAGCCCCTTTAGGGTATCTATGGGCCCACAACCCCAAAGACCCAATCCTTTGCTAGAAACCCTAGGAGACAAAAAAAAGGAACCCTAGCCAACTGTTTTGCCGCGCCGTCAGCCGAAGTCATCTCAACACGAAAATCCAGGGGAAGGACCACCACGGGGAGACGAGAACACGGTCGCCGGAACCACCCAAAAAGGGTGTGGCACGCGCCCCCACGCTCCGTATCTCTCCCGGAGAGTGAAGCCCACTCTCAGCCACTTGAGGTGGCGCGTGGCGGCGCGTGGAGGATCTAACGGCGGCGATCCACCCGTCATTTTGATCGTCTTTCCGTCCTCTTTCCAACCATATATGGATCGTCCAATTCCGAGGTCCAGAGGTCCACGAAAAGTCTCAGACAGTGTTGAATCCTCATGTTCTTCGCAATTTCTTGATCTCCAATTTTCGAAAAATACATAGAAATTCCAAAAAAAAAACAAAAAACAGCAAGGAGGAAACCTACAGAAATTCGAAATAAATACAAATATAGAAAAAGATCCAAAAAAAATAATTTTCAAAAACAATCACATGAATTTATTTCAAAACTGGTTCTTTTCCTCAGGAATACCTAGGTATATCATCAGAAACGCGGAAGCGCATGGGATTTCATCGTTTTGATTACCTCCCACGAACAATTGTTACAAATCAAGGATGAGATGGTTGTGTGGGCAACCGTTCGAGAGTCTGCCTCTTGGGTTTGTTTCTAATGATCTAACCATGGATTATACTTTAGCGATTAACCGATTAAAATTAAAAAAGAGCAATATCCAACAAACGAATAAGAATTATAAACCCAAACCATAAGTCATAACCTTCCACCCATTCAAAGCTATCCATCAATGACCATATGAAATATATCCTCTCACATCTGCACATTTCCTACTCATATGAAAAAGTTCATCCTCATTGGTAAAGTGACAAATAAATGAGCTTAGAAAAACACATGAAGAATATTTGATTAAAATAACTAAGGCAAAAATAACAGTGCTCATAGTGGTCCTCACTCCTTAGCACCCACCTTATGGCTCTTAGCAGAGCTGGAAGATAATCATTATGATACTTTATGCGGTCGAAGTCTTGGATTAAAGCATTCAAATCCTTTTCGGCAAGTGGTGGTGAGTATCCTAAAGCATGGTTTGTACAAAAAAAATAAAAAAATAAAATCAATTTCATTGTCACAATTCTCTTGTTTATTTACATCAAGACCAAAAAGTCCACAAGAGAAACTAATTAAAGTAGATCAAATGAGATAATCTAAAACTTGTTCACTCACCATTTTCAGTAATAAACATGGGCATATTATGGTATCTTATCTTTATGTAGTCTACAATTTTCTGAAAGATTTATAATTTCAAGAAGATGTATATGATTATAAAATACCCAAATAATATGAAATCAAAATATGAGATTATGCACCAAATGGTGGTAGCTCAGTTGGCGCATGGGAGCTGAGCAGGTGAGGGTGAGGGCATGTGTTCGAATCTCTCCAGTACCACCTTTGAGAGGGATTTAAAGCCTTAATCCTGGACCCGCTCCGAATCGGACTAATCGCGAAGCGATGAACCAATGGAATATTTCCAAAAAAATATATATGAGATTATGCGTACCTTTTTGGGTTATCACAAAGCTGGAGGAAAGGGGAACTACATGCAAGGATTTTCCTCTCTATGACCTATTTCGCAAGTGGCAGCCTCAGCGATGGGAACATTACGGCTCATGGGATTTAATCCCAATATAAATAGGCTAGAGAGAGGACCTAGCCAAATACCCTAAAAAGAATTTGTGTCCACTGGGTCCACCTATCTCGGAAAACCAGGGTTACACTAAAGCCTACACTGCTACCCAACCAGGCCTAATACCAACAGATGCCAAAAGCCCAACTCAACATGATCACAACGAGCTTATCAAAATAATACAATTGGAAAATCCATTAACCCGATTAATTTCAAAAACAGAAAACTAATTAATTAATATTGCCCACATAAAGAAAAATTCTAGCATTCTCCCACTTGGGCTATATTAATTAATTTAATATTATTTTAAAAATCATTTTATTTTGAAAACGACTCTATCGGGTTAATAACTAAAAAAAATCATTTTACGTGGCTACGATTTTGAAAAATAATATTCCAATTCCAATACCAGCATCTCAACATAATTCAATCCAACATAACACCATCATAGGAACATGACGATCAATATACCGAAAATATCATAGCATATGACCTTCCATACTCACATACAATGAGTATTACATCTTCATGAATCAAGGTCCAGTATTGTAGTAAGAATTAGTGCCAAAATGCGATCAACAACGTAACACACTAATTCTTATCGGCCCTTGATAAACCTTTAGTTTATCTTGTTTTATAGACTAAAATAATATAAATTATCAAGTTGAACAAGTCAAAAACTAGGGTTTTAATATGATAATCATGAACATTATCTGATTTTTGAATTAAATAATATATTTGCTATTTTGAAGGAATTTTAAGATAAAAGGAGGCAAATTTGAATATTGGAATCACAACTAGAAGAGATGATAGATGAAGATCAGAAACAAGAAGATTTGAAGATCTTATCAAATTGTTGAAGAGGAAGCTTAAGCCCCCAAAATATTCCAAAATACGCAAATAGCCACTGCCTCTGGGCGCTTAAGCCCCAACTCAGGGCTTAAGCGCGCTGCAAGAAGAAAATTCCAGCTCGAGGAGCGCGCTTAAGCGCGCAACGCGAACTCTACAATCACCGTTCTAGGGGGCTTAAGCGCGAATGACCAAGCTTAAGCGCCCCAGAAACCCAACTTAGGCCCATACGAGGTATTCAACTAGGATACGAACTCTTGGCCAATAAATAACACATTTGGGGGTCAGAGTACACAACTTTTCATATTGAAAAACAACTCTTGGTGCTTGGAGGCAGAGGGAACGCGGAGAAACACTCGGTTCATGTTTGTGAGTGGCGGAGACGGATCAACATCAAGTCTGCACCGGGGATATTGAAGATTCACCAATCACCTATGGAGTTTACGGGAGCTTTTATATTGTCTTTTGTTCATGATTTTGCTATGTCTGGCTAGTTTCTTAAGTAGTTAGGGTTAGATGGAATTCAAGATCTTTATTATGTTTTGAACAATTTGCTATGTTAATTTTCCTTTATATCATGAATGAAGTTATCTGTTTTTAATGCTTTATATAGGCTTGAATCTTATATATTAATCATAGGTAAATGCATGACAATAGGGATCTTGGTGTCTGATCCATATCTGATAACTTCATCGTAAACGTTATGATTCTAGGGATAGACATAGGGTTTGCGTAATCTTTAAGATTCTCGAACTTAATGCTTGCATTCTTGGGGAATAACAGGGGAACTATGGTTCTTTCAAGATTGTAAAGGTTTTAGGGTAACAAGGGATTGAGCCCTAATTACATGCGAAAGAATTGATTAGATTGATACTAAGGATGATTAATGTAAGGAAGAAATTCAAACGTAATAAAGAGATTGAAGGAAATTGAAACCCTAGCTACGTTTTTATTTTATCAGTTTATTCAAATCTTTACTTTCTTGCTTTTAATTCTTGCAATCAATTAGTTTTAATATTTTAAATTTTTAACTCAAATTCTGTTTCCAAATATAACTTTGATTGTCCAACTAAATTTGCGATAGTGAATTAGTGCTTGAGTATAATCCTCGTAGGAACGATCTCTTATTCAATCATTATATTACTTGTACGATCGGTGCACTTGCCGTGAGTAGCAACAGCCCTCAATGTAATTTCTCAATAACATGAAATTACATTAGTGCAATCTCCAATCAACATGAAATTACACTCCATAATGCAATTTCTCAACAACATGAAATTGCAGTACCGCAACTTCTAAACAACATGAAAGTGCCTTTTCAATCCAATTTCTTAACAACATGAAGTTGAATTAACGCAATTTCCAAACGACATGAAATTGCATAGTTTAAATAAACCAACATGTCACAATACAACATGAGATCTCAAAAATTTGTGACATTCAATCATCTTTAAGCTCACAACATGCTCAAAGATTTTATTCATACATATATTTCTCAGTCGACAGGAGAAATAACAATAATGATGATCATCAATTATTAAAATTCAAACAAAAGTCACAAAAATCACCATCAATTTGCATGACCAAAAAAGCAAACTGAATGTAACTCCCACTAATCAAGGGAATCTAAAACACTCAAAAGAAAGCCTCAAGTACAACTCCCACTAATTAAGGGAATCATAAGAATTTAAAGTACTCATATATACAAAGGAGGCTACTTCAAGGTATTTCCTATAAAAGCATTTTAGATAAAAAAAAACTTTTATTTCATTCAGTAAATCATCATCTTACTGAAAAATAAAATGTCATCTACGTAAAGTACTAAGAACATACATCTACTCCCACTTACTTTCATGTAGATCACTTGTCAAATATATTTAAATTAATTCAAAGGAATTAACAAAAATTCACTGTTAAGGAAAAACGAATGTGGCGTGCGTTGTCGAACCCACACAAATTACCGAGCTTAGATTTGTAGTGATACGACAACTCAAATCGTCTCCCAAAGAACCTGCTAGAAATCAGGAACGTTCTGTAAAATAAAATATAAAAGGGAAGGAAGATTTTGTTGATTTGAAATTGGATTTAAAAATCAGAATTAAAAAGCAATCAACCTAAGGAATCAGGATTTATTTATTTATTTCGTCATTGGATTAAAAGATAATTATTAATTTGTGATTAACCTCGATTAAATTCGGAATCCTCAAATTCAATTGGAAACCCTCTCTAGACTATCGCCTAGCGTTTGGTTGAATACAGTATCTCAACTATGCGATCGCAGTAGTTTTGATCTGTTCAACTTATGTTCATTGGGTAAATTAATCTGACTATTAAATCTAATGATCAATTTTTCCTTATAGAATGCAATCGCATTATTCAGTTTGAATACCTACAATCGCATGATATTCAACCTGAATTGGAAAAAAAACAAAATTGATTTAAAAAGTTAAAAACCTATCCTCTGAAATAAATTAACGAACCTTTAACCTTAGATTGATTAAAGGTGTTTAGCCTAGCATCGCGATGTTAAACATAATTCAATTTAAATAGCATAAAAGAAGAATGATGCCCAACAACATCAAACACTTAACAACATGTGTTTCCAACAACATGAAACACTTAACAATATGTGCTTCCAACAACATGAAACACTTCACAACATTTGTTTCTAGAAATCATATTGCATGGTCAATCTAACAAATTTTGCCATAAAAATTCAGCATTACTAACTATGCTTAAGTAGGAGAAAATTATATATAATTGTCTAAAATTTATCCCTTCTGGGCAGATAAATTTTATAAATTATATATCTCCATAACATCAACATAAAAGCATTATATGCAATTTTCAAAAATTTATCCCACAAGAATTTTTATTATATTTGCATGATGAATTACAACTAATGCCATACCCTTTATGTGATCCAAAGACTCTTAATATATAATTGAAATAATTAAAGGTGCTGAGGATAATCCTTAATTAAATGAAATTATATGGATCACTTGACATTAATTTTCAGACCCAAATTATTGCTTCGAACCATAGGCAATAATACCAAAATACTCAAATTATTCATCTCAATATTGTGTGTATAAGGAAACACTAATTAATACATACAATCAAATCATTATAACACATGACATAAAAGCTTGTCTAATTTAATTCACACGGTGCATAAATATTAACCTTCAGTCATGGGTTCAGAACCTGTTATACTCATTTACCTTCCTTTTGCCACATGCAATTAATGCCAAATTATACGGTAACTTTACTCTCTTTTATTCAACAAAATAATTCAGTAACACCGCCAAATGGAGTAAATATTAATTTTATATGTTAAGCTATAATAAAAAAAATCAATGATTAATTGCATTTATTCTATTGTCAATCATAAGTCAAGATGGAATACACAGCAATCAATGAGACTAAAAACATGGCAACAACATTTTTATAGTGCCAAAAACCAATGGCGATGAACTAGTCATAAATGTGCCAATTAAATAAAATATTGAAGACCCATATATCCAAAAGAAGTATGAAACCAATTTCACTAAATCCAAAATATGAAATGTGAAAGCCCACTAAAATGTCCCAAAAAGGACAAAGTTTATTAATTACGAGACATACCCATGTGAACCTATTTCACAAAACTATGCAAAAGTCCAGACGATATTCACTTATTTCACTAAAATCATAGCCAAATGTCCAATAATTTACACGCCCAGATCATATGTAAAATCTAAAATACAAAAATAATATGTCAACCAAAATAAATATTGAAACTTTAATGATTAAACTCCAACAACAATATCAGTAGTCCACTTAATATAATATCAATAGAAAATCACTAATAACAGTACACATGTTCACAGAACACTGCAACAAAGTTCCAACTCCAATAATGTTGAAATTTAACATTGCACGAAAATCAAGTTTCAAAAATGACACACGAAGCCCATGTCTACACAACAGTAAGAATCACACCTTCAAAATTGAAACCAATTAACTTAAAAATAATTCTCAAATATCACACTAGCCTTTACAAAGCTTAAACTTAAGTTGAAACGCATAGTAAAGATGCTGCTGTACTATGTGAAAACTAACTAATAAGACCCAATAATTTAAAGGCTCAATCACAAGTCTAATAAAAATCAGCAATATCAATAATTTTATAAAAAATGCAGTAACATAATATCATGACAATTCCAAATGTGAAATTATTGATCAGCAAAGCATCTTTCACGTTAACCGAGATGTCTCGTGTGACACCAATTTTAAAAGTGAATCCAATTAACTAGTTTCACATTACGGTTTACTAATTTCATATTACATGATATCGTATTTTTATGTGGGTGACACAAATATGTGAAGTTCACAATGTAAAAAAAAAAATTAGTATGAAATTTTATGAGTGTATGACATAAAATATATCTCTTATATAACATGAAATTATTATTTCCCTTCACACTAATAGGCAAACAAATGTTTCACTAATAGCCAAAAGCGTAACAATAATCAAAAAATTTATTGGATTTCAAATTTCAATGCTAAAAAAAATTAATATCTAAATTATCGGTGAAAACAAAACAAATGCCAATAGCTAATAGTGTCAGGCAAATGTAAATTCCAATTACTGTAACTAATAGTATATGGCCATTAAACATGAAAAACTTGATGTGACATTGAAGGCACATTATTTCACGAAATAATATAGCCATTAAACAAAATTCAAGTAAACTAATCACAATAATCTAAACTGTCAGAACAATCTAAATCCATGGAACAATAAAAGATAAGGCCACAGATCATTTCACAAACAACACGATAAAATGACATTAAATAAAAATGAAACAATTCACAAGTTTCATGAACAGTACCCACAAACTAAAATTCATGTAAGTTTCATTTAAACCAAAACTTCACGGATCACGAAAAATTTGACAATGCAAAGTTTCATTAAAAAACCAAAGATGTGAAATACTGAAATTGATTGTGTCAGAATGTGAAAAATTGCAAACCATAATTAATGTCACAAAAGGTTGAGCAAATTCACGAAAATCGAGATGTGAATCAACAGTGAAATAAAAGCAATTCACTTTACTTTAATGTGCAGAAATTTCTCTGTAAATTTGATGAAAGCTTTAGTTAGGATTGAGATCCTCTAATGTCAAGTTTTCACATGACTCAGTAATGTTAATCAATCTCAGCCATTTGTTATTTTTAATAATAAATCAATGGTTGTTTTTTTTTTCTTATTTCTTTTCTCTCTCATCTATTTACAATTATATCTCTTTTTTTTACTTTACTTTCTCAGCAAACTCTCCCATGTTTTTCCCTCAACAAACTTATTCAGCAAACTCTCCCACGTTTTCTGCTCATCTCCGTCTATGCTTCTACAAACCCCTCATATGTGTCTTTGCTTCAACAAACGCTGATGCCAATTGCGATATTTTTTGCTCTGGTATTTCATCAATACGCTATTTTCATATTCGAATTTTCATATTTTTTTATATTTTAATTTTTAAACTTGTTGCTTTTTGCAATGACCATGCTTGTTCTTTAAATTTCTCTTGATTATTTGTAAATTTTCAGTAAAAAGATTATATTTTTCAACAATTTCCAAAAAAATTCTCTTGCGTGTCAAAAGGCAAAATTTTTGAAATGCAGGTTGAGCAATATGGCTGAACTTGTCCATCATCCATGGTTAAAACAACATTCAAATGCTAACGAGTAAGGCTATGGAAACAATACGGTATATTTTTCAATTTTATATTTTTAAATAATATTTTATAGCTGAATTTATTTATTTTGTTATGTTACGATGCCAAGTGATTTAATTGTTGCACAAAATGCACCATGCATGGATGCAGAGTTAGAATGACAACCTAGAAAAGGCAATACATTTAGTACTTTAGAAGAGGCATGGAAATTTTGGACTGAATATGGAGTTAGAATTGGATTTAATGTTCGAAAGCTATATTATAACAAGAACAAAAATGGAAGGATTTTGACTGTTAGATATGTATGTAGCAAAGAGGGTGTTCGTAGAGCAGACAAAAGGGATCATTTAACTATCAATCCTCGCCTTCAAACTAGAACAAATTGTCCGGTGAAATTGGGACTCAAATATATGAAAAATATTGAGAAGTATCAAATTTATGATTTTTGCGATGAGCATAACCATCCTTTGCATCTTCTGGAGACAAGTCACATGCTAATATCTCAAAGAAAATTGTCTCAAGTTCAAGCTCATGAGATTGATTTGGCTAATGATTCAGGCCTTAAGCAAAAGACTTCATTTGAATTAATGAGTAGACAAGTTGGTGGAAGAGAAAATCTTGGTTACACACGCTTGGATCAAAAGAATTATCTTCGTAGCAAGAGGTTGAGAAATATGGCATATGGAGAGGCAGGAAGCTTATTACAATATTTTCAACAAGAATCAATAGAAAACCCATCATTCTATCATACAGTCCAATTAGATATTGAAGAACAAATCACAAATATTTTTTGGGCTGATGCAAGAATGATAATGGATTATGAATACTTTGGTGATGTGGTTACCCTTGATACTACATATAGTAACAATAATGCATATAGACCTTTGGCTGTTTTTGCAGGATTTAACCACTTTAGAGGGGTGGTGATTTTTGGAGCTGCACTTCTTTATGACGAGACTTCGGAATCATTTGAGTGGCTCTTTAGAGAATTTTTGAAAGCACATAAGAACAAGAAGCCTCAAACTCTTTTCACAGATCAAGACCATGCCATGGCTAAAGCTTTACCACGGGTAATGCCCGAAACATATCATGGTTTATGTTCTTGGCATTTGATGCAAAATGGCATAAAGCACCTTGGTAATTTGATGAAGAATGGGTCTCATTTTTTGAAAGACTTTAGTTTTTGCATGTACAAATGCTCAGAGGAAGCTGATTTTCAAATAGCATGGGATAAATTGCTGGATGAATACAATCTTCATGATAACAAATGGTTAATAGGTGTGTACAAAGTAAAGGAAAAATGGGCAAAATGTTATATGAAAAATACTTCCACTATTGGCATGCAAAGTACACAACTTAGTGAAAGCTTTAATGCAGATTTGAAAACTTGCATGAAACCTGACTTGGACATAATACAATTTTTCAAACACTTTGAAAGGGTGGTTAGTGATAAGAGATACAATGAGCTGCAATGTGAATTTGAATCTAGGCAAAAAGTACCAAGGTTGAAGATGGAAAATTCACCTTTATTGCAACAGGTTGCACAAATATATACTTTACCTCTTTTTGATCTTTTTCAAAAAGAATATGACAAATATGCAGCATGTTATATAAAAAAAGGAAATGAAGGTGAATTAATCCATGACTATTTTGTTGGGTTGTGCAATGAGGATGGAGAATTTAAAATTTCATTTACTCCTTCCACAAGTACAGTTTCATGTAGCTGCAAAAAGTTTTTAAACTTTTGGCATTTTGTGTTGTCATGCAATCAAGGTTCTTGATGTCAAAGATATAAAGAAGTTGCCCATTCAGTATATTTTGAAAAGGTGGACTAGGGAAGCAAAAAATGGATTTGTGAAAGATACACATGGCAAACATGTTCAAGAAGATGCTAATCTTGATAGCACACAACGATATAGGAAAATTTGCCCTAAATTAGTGAGAATAGCCACACAAGCATCTGATTGTAAGGAAGCTTACTTCTTTATGGAAAAGGCCATAGAAGACTTACGAAAGCAAGTTGATGAGATTTGCAAGAAAAACTTGGGACTAGAAAATATTAATGTTGATCTTTCTTCCTCTTTCCCAAATGAAAATCATTTCTTACAAGTCAAAGGATTGAAAAGAAGAAATGGTATAAAGAATTGGAGAAAGCGTCCAAAGAGTTGGGTGGAGAACCAACCCAAGAAGACAAAAAAGGTCCCAAAAATTAGTGCTTCACAAAATAAACAATTGAAGGTAATTTTATTTGCAACAATATTTTATTGAGTATTGTGTTTTAATTTTTTAGTTTTTCCAAATTTAATATTTTCTTCAATATTTTGTGTTGATGTTTTTGCATAGGAAAACAATGACATTTCAAGTTCTCATGAAAGTGATCATGGTTTTAATAGACTTTTAATGGTAAGAATTTTGACACCTTCTAATTTTTTTTAATGAAGTGTATGAAATTTTTATTTATTTAAATAAATTTTGTATTGTTTATAATATATTTGCATTATATTTCTTAAACATGAGCCACTTCATGATACTTTTTTTCAATCAACAAGCACCGAGTTCAATCCATTGTCAATTCCTTTGAGTGATGTATCAAACCTAATGAGTAACCAAGTATCCATGGAGTACCAATTCCTTTGATGTAGAGTTTTTCATATTAGCCCAAGATGGATTATGGTAGCTCAGTTTTTAGAGAAGTTTAAAAAAAACACCATGTATTTTGACTAATCACATGGGTAATAGTGGGGTGTTGTAAAATCTTGAGCTATATTTCTGATGAGATTGTAGATTGAATTGGAAGATTTTGTAGATTGAACTGGAAGATTTTGTACAGACTCATAGTTCAAGTTTTATCGATATTTATTTTGGCTCTTTTGACTTCAGATTTTATCAATGCTAATTCAGTTGTAACTTAGGTAGTTCACTATACCAAGTTTGAATACCATAACTAAAAAGAAGATACATTGTGCTTTCGTACCATAACTTTTCACTTGACTGATTCTTTTATCGATATTTAGTTTATAGCTTTATTGTCATTGAAGTTTGGTTCTAAATAGTAATAAAATTCATACTTGAAATGCTAGTGATTGATTGTAATCTTGTTCCGCACAATTTAAGGAATATTAGCTGTGACCTGGAATTGGAAGTGTGATGTTTCAACAATTTCGTAAAATTCATTTTGGTGAATTTCGTAAAATACATTGTGCTTTCGTACAGGAATTTGAAAATCAAGCCTCTTGAAACCGATTATTCCAAGTGCTAATTAGTACAACAGTTGTTCCCCTTGAAACCGATTAATATACAACAATTTGTCAAATTTTCAATAACAGTACATAAGAGAAATTGGTAAGGTGATATATTTATATTCCGAATGAAACATCAGCATCAGCATCCATATCTCTCTCTCACGAAATTTTTGGTAGAAGGCAAACGAGCAATAACATCTTCTTCAATCCCACATTCGTTTGTTCCTCTTCTAAACATCCTGCGATTTAGATTAAAATAGTTCATTAGCCAAGACATATCTTTAGTATCAGATATTCAAGGTGGAGAATAATTCCAGAAACAGTATAAAAAGTGCTTGCTAGATATTAGTCTGATTATGTTTGAGTAATGGCATAAACCCATAAGAGGCACACCAAAAAAAAAGACAAGAATAAACAGGCTTAGAGACAAGAATTTTCCATGTTTCATATTAATCAAAGAGGTTCCATTGTGCCTGTGTCGTCCATGCTTCAAAAGTTTAATCATCCAGCCACCTCAATCTGCCAACCTCACAAAATCATAATAGGAAAATTCTTGAAAAATATAAATAATTTCTCAACAAGGACTGACCCTCCCCCCACCCAAAAAAAAAAAAAAAAACTTTAACATGATCGTAAGAAAAATAATCTTTTTTAAAAAACCCCTTAATCTATGTTTTTTTAAATAATCGTGATTAAAATTATTATTAGATCCATGAAAGAAGGGGAGAGTTACAGTCAAGCATGGCCATGGCAAAAAGAAACGAGCTTGAAAATTAAAATATATAAAAAAAAATTGAAATATGAAAATGGCGTAGTGATGAAATACCAGAGCGGAAGAGATCGGAATTGATGGAAGGAGTTGAATTGGATTGACCCATTTTTTTGGATGCAGAGCGTCGCATCCTCGATAAGAAATCCAGAGACAGGGGTTATCCGTTTTCTTCTTCTTCTTGTTTCTTCGTCTTCTTCTGGAAAAGAGGTTGAGGATGATGACGCGGATCACAGAACTTGAGCAATCTTTTGATATTTCACTAAAAAAATGACTTGGATGAACCTGGGTTCGTTGAAGCACCGGCGGAGATGAGAAAGAGATGAGGAGAAATTAATTATCCCAATTCTGAATACGTTTGCTGAGGAAATGAAAACGTGGGAGAGTAAAGTAAAAAAGAGATATATAATTGTAAATAGACGAGAGAGAAAAGAAATAAGAAAAAAAATAAAAAACAACCGTTGATTTATTATTAAAAATAACAAATGGCTGAGATTGATTAACATTACTGGGTCATGTGAAAAGTTGACATTAGAGGATCTCAATCCGTATGTAACCTGGTTTTTTTTTTTTTTTTTCTCTTTTCACAAAGTACGAAACTTGCTTTAAAAACGATATCCAGTACTTTTCTTCTGTGCTTTTTAACAATAAGCTTCGGAAATTTTTTTACTCACGTATAGTTAAGGGTAATGTTATTAAAACCGGCTCGGTCATTGACTCGTTCGAGGTACTAGGTCACTGGTTCAACCAGTGGGTCACTGGTTCAATCGCATGACCCGGTAATTATATATAATTTTATAATTTATATTATAAAGTTATAAACATACTCAAATATCTAAAAAAATGATTAAAACTTCAAATATTTTAATATAAAAATAATAAATCACATATTATTATCCAATAAAAGATCAAACAAAAATATAATGATCGTGATAGGGGGCTTTAGGTTCAGAAAATGACATCTCTAACTATAAATCAAATCAAATCAATTTTTTTTGCATAGTGCATAATTGAGATAATATTAGCATTGTAAATACATAACTTATGTAAGTTAATAAGCAAAAAAACATTCAAATATGTCCATTATGATTTTTTTTTTGAAAAAAAATTGGATTTTTTTTTTGTGACCGGACCGGGTCATCGATTTTCATGAAAACCGGCCGGGTCGGACTGGGTCACACCGATTTTGATGCATGGCCGGTCTGTTGCTTCAACCAGACCGGTTATATGACCGGTTCCCGGGTCAACCCGACCAGGTGAGTCCGGGTTTAATAACACTGATTAAGAAAAATCAACTTGTTCTGTTACTGAAAAATTACTATTCTTTCCTGCAGAGATGATGAAAGTAGGAATTATGATTTTTATTTTTTTTATTTCCCTTTTTAGTGGACAATTATGATTTTTATTTTTATTATTTCCTTTTTTAGTGGATCCCACCATAATCTTTTATCTACATAAAATTTAATTCTTTTGACAAGTTAATTATCCATAGTTAAAAAGAGAATATAAAGTATAAACCTCTCGCCCATTTGCAATTTTTCTATCCTGAATTATAAATCATTTGAAATCGTCTTTAAATCATAATAATCACACCGATAAATCATTTCATCACTTATTCTTATGTAAATAATGAAAACGATGATATGGTAAATCTTAGGATTCTCAGCCCTCATTGAGGTTTTGCCAAAGTCGTTTGCCGGTTCTAATTTATGGCTCAACTACCAGAACAATGGTGCAACTGAAGTGCCTTCCTCGATGACTTTGACTTAAGTGTGGCTTTAGAAGTAGAGGTGATAAATTTTTATACTGATATTCGGATGAATCCGTTTTGAAATTTATGTCTTATTTATGTTGGTAAAATTTGAGACAATTTTTTTTTTTTTTAGTTTGTTGTGTGTGTCACCATGATATTGGTGAAAACAATGTTTACGACACAAGTCGGATCATATCTTCCATGACATTTTGAAGTTAGCGAGTTATTTATGTTGTATCAACTTACATAATTAGTGTGAGACTTTAAGATTCCCGAATTATTTGTGATGTATCAACACACATAATAAGTGTGATATATTGAGATTGACAAGTTATTGATGCGGAGTAACTTAGCATATATATATATATATGATTCGCTTTTTCTGCAGTTACTGCAGATAAGTTATTTGCAGTAAGCCTAATACGACGTTGTTTTGGGGCAGAAATCATGGTGTTTTTGTAATTTTAATTTATTTCAGGGTTATAATAGTCTTTATATTTATAATTTTTTAAGATTTCAATACCAAAACGATGCTGTTTTAGAAATAAATGCAGATAAGTTATCTGCATTAACTGCAGAAACATTTTTTCCATATATATATAGATTGACATATTATTCATATACAATATATTATGAGGTTAACAGGTTATTTGTAAGTTGATCAATAAAATAAGAAAAAATATGTGTCTTTTTAAAGGAAAAAAATTTAGATTCTTTTAACAAAGAGGTGAGATCCACATTTTTAATTTTTTTTTTGTCTTTATTTTTTCAAGGGGACTCACATTTCTTTGTATCTATCTCTCATAAAAAAAATTTAAATTTGTGTCCTCTATAAAAACACACACTTTTTTCATAAAATAAATATATTATGTTTGTGTCAAAGTTTTATACATACCAAATGTATTCAGTGGCGTAGCCACACTTATGCCAGCAGGCGCCAAGGCACCTGCTTGGTTTTAAATTTTTTTACTCATTATATATAAATATATATTAATTATAATTAATAAAGATTAAATTTATAATTTGGCACCACCTAAATAAATATAATTATATTTATGTTTTTTAATCAGAAAAACAAAATCCAATACCCAAATCCTTTTACTTTACTTACAAATTAAAATTTTTATGTTTGAAATACTTACCGGAAAAGTTAGTACCTTTTTATAGGTTTGTTTTGATATATAATCATTGGCAATTGTTCATGTGAATTTTCAATGTTACGTGACATTATTTAATACATAATTTAGATAACTATGCTAGAATTCATAATAAATTTTTTTCTTGATTAATTTGTGTAATTACGATAAATATTTTAATATGTTAAAATTTTTTGACACCATCTAAACTTTTGATCTGGCTCCGCCACGTAATCTATTCGTATTCGTCACAAATCAGAAGAACCAGTTCATAGGTCCGATGATACTAAGGGGTTTGTATTGGTCATTTAATATGACATAACAAACTTTTCTACACACAACATTTTGTGAGGCTCACATTTTTTGAAGAAAAAAGAAAAAGAAAAAATTATGGCACGTAAAACGAATCTCTATAACATTACACAATCACTTTTCCTACAACATAACTCTTATAAAATCCTTAAACTAATAATGTATATTATAAATAGTTTCATGGAATGAAAATGAGGGTGTTAAGGTTCCTTCTTTAATGGTTCTTCCTAGCTTGTAAAATGTAGTTTTTTTTTTTTTTTTCTTTTTTTGGATATTACATGAAATCGAACGCAAACCTAACATCCCCTGAACACACCCAATACCACTAGGCTATCCCTAGTGGTGCTTTTTTTTTTTTTTTCTCTCTCACGAAAGGTTGTGGTAGAGGAGAATTCACCTATTTTATTTATAAATTAATTTACGGTCAACATTTTACGGAACGAAAGGTTTAGATATGTTTACATTATTTCGCTAGCAGGTATTTAAGGACATGTGGATGTACGATTTACTAGCTAGCTTTATTGTTATAGTTTAAGAATTATTTGATATTTTTTTTAAAAAAATTGGTGAGCATATATATATATATATGTTTTTTTGAATTTAAGCTAGTACATGAGCCAAAAGTTTTTACAATTTGTATGCATATTTCTAAAAAATTATTTTTATAAATTTATTTTTTACATTTATTTTTAAATATTAAAACGATTAATAAAATATTTTTCAGTTTTAAATATAATTAAATTTAATTTTAGTTTTTCAGAATAAAAAAATTAAGAATTCTTTATAATATAATATATTGTTATTATATAAAACAGTTCAGTTAATTAATTAATAGGCTATGTATCAAAAAAAATTAATTAATGAGTTTGATGTTTCTCATGTTATAAGAGATAGAATTATCTCCTACACATGTAAAAGTATGTTGAGCCCATGTAGAGTTATGTGAAGAGAAGAGAGAGAAAAAAAATAAGTTTTATATATTTTTATATGTGTGTAGGAGATAATTTTATCTCTTATAATATGAGATATAATAAATCCTTAATTCAATTGTTCAGTAGCCCACTGGGCCTTGTTTGGAAATCATTGGGCTTGATCTGGGACTGAAAATCGGGTTTGAGCTTCAAATTTCAGACCCACAAACCTAAATAGATAACTATTAGCATAGTGTTTTATTTTTTGTTTTGTAGAGAAGTCAATGAAATAGGTGTTTTATGTATTTTTTGTATGTATAAGATATTAGAACTTGGTTTAAATAAAAAGAGTTTGTGAATTCAAATTTGAGTTGTTCACTTGTCCGATTTATTTGAGTAAATGACTTACGATTACATCATTTTGATTTACTTGGGTTAGTCATTTACTCTAGTAAAGATTGATCAAACTTTGGTTAAAAATGAAAGATTGATATATAATTTGAAAAAGGAAGGAGGGTGGTAAAATTATAAACAATAATGAGTTTGATTCTTGAGAGTTGCAACTCTTAGAAATGATGGAGAAGCTCAAACCCAAAACTGAATTAGACAGATACATTTAAGATTTAAGACACTGGTTGGTATATGCAAAAGGAAAAAATGAGGCAAAATGTTAAGAAAAAATTAAATTAAGGGGCAAATAATCAATCAACCGAATGATTTTAAGTTTGATCCCAAACTATTTATAATCCTAAAATAAAATTTGTAGTTCTGATAACGTATACTTTTCTCTTATCTAATACGAGGGATGATGAAACATGGTGAAAAAGTGTTATTTTAAACAATAATAATAAATTTTAACTAACGTTTATTTTATATGATAAGAAGAAAATTTGTGAATCAAAATAATTCAAATTTCAGTTTTATAATTTCATTTTTATTAAATAAGTAAAAAATAATTTTATTTAAATTTTTTGTGATCATATTTGTTTTCTTCCTTTCATTATTTTATTCTTTTCTCTTCGCAACATTCAGATGTCTTTTTCATGTTAAAATAACGAAAGTTTGATGAAAAAGGAATAGTACCATGAGACTTGTTACTCACACACAAATTTTTAACACGAAAACCTCGTATGTCTTATCTAATTCATTCATTTTGCTTCTTTTTCTTTTTCCTTTTCTTTCTTTTTCTTTTTCCCTTTCTTTCTTTCTTTTTTGTTCTCCAACATCAATGGCCCATAGTAAACCTTGTCGCTATCTGTGTGATAAAATTTCGGTGTATTCCTCATTTCCGTTGTACCATTTATGAACTCAAATTTATAAAAAAAAAACACAATATTATATAAGGAAAATATGTCTCTTCAACTGTAAGTGGTAGGAAAGAGAAGTTATATCCAGTAACAACAAAATTAATAGAACCCATTGTATAATGTCAGTTTCGTGTTAAAATAACAAAGTTTGACGAAAATTGAATTCTATCATTTATGTTACATTATTCTAAAACCATAAATTTTTATTTATAACGAATCAAATCAATAGTTTCTACTTTTGATATGAAATATGTGTTAAGAAACATTATTATTCAATGGGAACTCACAAACATGGTTGGTGTTGGGAAACGACGACAAAAAAAGTTGCTAAAAAGATAGCACGGTGCACTCATAGCCTTACTTGGACGCCAACGAAAATTTCAGCTACAAAACAAAGTTCACATGGCACGCATATACAAGTACAACCTGCGTTACACATCACCATCAACTCAAATGCATTTGCCCTTAACTTTTTGAACTTCGAAGCTCACCCAATAACATTTAGTGAATGATGATTCCACCATTTCCCATTTCCCTTTCCATGGAATACGCAAAATGAAGGATTCCTGCCTTACCCTTCAAGTAATGGTTGCTTAAATACATGTCAGCAGAACTATCTAGTTGAACCAAAGCAACCATTCCACTGTTTTCCTCATCATATGGCTACCAACATTGTAACCAATGCAAAGCACAATTTTGAACTTGATTGCAAGAAAATTCATGATTCTTTAGGGGGTTTGAGGCAACTGATTCCATCTCTGGCTTGCCTAACACAGCTTGAAAGACAACAGCTAAGGGAGACCTACAAGGAAGTGTATGGAGAAGACTTGATAAGTCAACTTCAAAGATATGAAGATGAGTTTTCTTCCATGAAATGCTCTGTTTTATACTTGTGGATGCTTGACCCACATGATAGGGATGCTGTTGTGGCTAGAGAAGCTCTTCAACAAGATGAGACAAATTTCAAGGCTCTTGTGGAAATTTTTGCTTGTAGAAAATCAAGTCATGTTCTTCTCATCATACAGGCCTACCAGAAAAGGTTCAGAAGGCTGTTGGACCAAGATATTATCAATTTGGACCCTCCACATCCATTTCAAAAGGTGAGATTATTGGGAAACACTCAAATGGTTTATTCAAATTGTCAATTGTTTGTAAATTTAAAGAAATGGGTTCGAGTATGCAGATTCTTGTGGCATTGGCTGCATCACATAAAGCTCACCAAACTGATGTTAGTCAGCATATATCTAAGTGTGATGCAAGGAGGCTCTATGAAACTGGGGAGGGAAGCTTAGGAGCTGTGTATGAAGCTGTTGTACTAGAAATTTTAAGCAAGAGAAGCATCCCCCAACTGAAGCTAACATCTTTAAGTTATAAAAGCATTTATGGGCATGACTACACAAAGGTATTCGAATAATAAGATAAAATAATAAGCTAGTAATCCTCTCCCTGCCACACCATTCAATGTATTTTCATTATTTGATCGATTTGAAATTTGACTTGTGTGTCCTTTATGCACTCTATGTTTTAGTCTATCAAGAAGGGAAACTATGGACAATTTGGTAAAGCTTTATTGGTGGTTGTGAAATGCATTTGTAATCCAGCATATTATTATGCAAAGGTAACAATTTTATCTTTGTTTTTCTTTAACAGAACTGAATTTCACTGGGGTGCAGTTGTATGTTCCCAAATTGTTGTTTCAAAATTTCATTAAAATGGTCTAGTAAAAGATTGATTAGTTGAAAGAGAAATTAAAATTTGGGTTAATAATGGCAGTCACTGTATACAAGCATCAAAGGGGAAACAAGGGACAGAGGAACTTTGGCACGAGCATTGGTAAGCAGGGCTGAGGTAGACATGGATGAGATTAGAAGGGTTTTCAAGGAGAAGTATGAGAAGGAACTTGTTGACGTTATACATGAAGGAATTCCATCTGGGGATTGCAAAGACTTTCTAGTTGCTTTGGCTACAAGATCTACTTCTCCTTCTTAAGTAGTTCCAGCTTCTGCTCCAAAAATCTATAGAAACAAAACTTGTTGAGAACAGTGTAATTCAAATTAGCTTTCTGAAATTCTCTTGAGATTGATTGGCATGAAGTGAAAAACTTGTTTAGCTTAACTTGTAGTGGCATACAGTTATATAATGTGACAATGTAAAAAGTGATGTCTGGTTCTATAAAGCAAAGAAATTTTGCGGTCCTAAAAGTACTCGTGTCTAACTACGTAGCAACCTTCGTCCTAATATCTCTTTGCAAACTTGAGTCAGAAGTATATGAAATGCATTGTCAATTATTTGGGGTCTACTTATCAATGCTTTAGCATAAATCAATAAAATAATAAACAAACAAATAAATAAAAGGTCTACTTGTCATTGTCCTCTTCTTTGTAAATTTCTTCACTTAAGAAATTAGTTTGATCTCGGACACTCAAAATTGTCAATGCATGTTTCTTCTCTCTGACCTCATATTTTTTCCCGCATGCTATGATGCTGCTAAGCTAGCTGGTCAACTGATAAATTGGAGAGCATAACTAACTAAACAACAAACATATGATGCCACAATAGATCAAAAGTTATGTTGAAGAAAACATGATGCCACAATAATAAGAACAAGTCAAACAAACCTTGTTTCCAAAATTAAGCTATGAATTTTGTAAATAAATAATTGAAATTACAACAATTTAGACATTCCTATTTCTCCTGGTCGGTTTCGGTTGATGGTGTTTCCATGCTTCCATCGTTAGGGAGTGAAAAAAGACTCTCTGTATACATACCTAAGTCGAACGCTTTCACATGAGCACTGTTGCGTAAAATTGGCAATTGCACCGATCGTACCAAGTAATAAAATAGTGAGTAGAGATCGTCTCCACGAGGATTGAGGCACCAAATTTATTTTAACTATTCCTTTCTTATTGGATGAATAAAAATTGGTTTTTGAGAATAATTGTGTTGTAACAATTGTGAACTATTTAATATCTTGTGAACAATTCAAAGAGAAAATTGAAAACTTAAAATAAAAGGTTTTTGAGAAAATATTTTAAAAAGCTATTGCAGTAAATGACGCCAACACCTTTCCGATCCCCACCTTGTAATATTAATTAATGTTTACATTTAATTACCCAATTGATCAAACAATTCACCATCTATTAATTAATTAGTTAAGCCCTAATCCCTTAGTGATCTTAACTTTATTAACCTTATTAGAATCCTAATCCCTTAGAAATCCTTTTTCAAGTTAATCCTTTAACCCAGTGAATTTTCCACATTTGCAGTTCATGTAGCCTATCCCTAGTGCATACATGAACTGTTATTTTACCCTTTGTCAGGAACTAGAATCCCAATATTCCTATTGAAAACTCTAACCCTCGCAATCCTAATAGAGTGATCAATTCTAAAAGAATTATAGATGAAGAACATGATAAAATAAATCAATTGAAATAATTAAATATAAATTTAACCAAACTACAAGGGGTTCACATCAAGGGTTGTGACCCTTACCACAATATAAAAAACTAGCCAGAAATATTCATGTCTGACAATTCTAAGAATTGAAAAGAATTCATAAAATAAAATAATAAAACCAGAAAATTGGAGAAGAAGCTTGCTCTGCATTCTGCCTCCATCTTCCTCTGTGTGCAAAAGTTATCTTTCTCTGGAAGTCTGAGTCTCTATTTATAGAGTCTTTGACCTGGTGTAGAATCTTGATTGAATCCTTGTCGTAATCTCAATGTGATCTGTCTCTGATTTAAAACAGATTTAATGCTGATTGACGCACCTCCCACACCACTAGCGTGGTTCCCACGCTATGAGCGTGGGAGTTTTGTTAAGAATCCTGGAGCACCACGCAACTAGCGTGGTTTCCACGCTGCAAGCATGGACTGATTGAGAGTCTGGCGCCACTAGCGTCAATGCCACGCTAGTAGCGTGGTAGCTTCTGCCTGTTTGTGATCTCTGGCGCTACTAGCGTGAATCCCACGCTAGTAGCGTGGATGCCTCTGTGTGAAAGAGCTCCCTTCACGCTGTGAGCGTCATACCCACGCTGTGAGCGTGGGCCTTCAGTTTAGCTTTTTTCCTTTTTAGCTCCAGTTTGTCTGTTTTTCCTACGAAATCAACATAAAATCAATATGCAATCTCTGATTAAGATTTTGATAGATCAACAGTGATTATTGCCCTTTTTGCTTAAGATTTAATCAACATTATTTTTCTTTTTGGCTTAGATTTCCTTATATGCTGAATGCATATCAAATAATTCCCAGATTTGAACTTTGCTGTCCTCAGCAATGTAATAGATTCAAGTTATCAGCAAAGAATAATTCAGTGAAAACATGGAACACAACACCATAAGAATTTAGATTGCTATGCATGTATAACTCTTTGTTAAAACTTCCAACAATGCTTTTCAGTTATATCAAGAATTTAAACCCTAGTGTGAACATTTCCTCATCAGTTTAAATGTACTCTCATCACACTCAGTGTTTAAGGGTTTCACACTTATCCGTCAGTGTAGCAGTAATTCCATAGGCTTGAACTTATTCTCAATTCCTAAGAATGAGGAATCCATTTGACATGCATAGACTGATCAAAAGGTCTTTGACAGGTTGTAACTTGGCCTGGTTTGGGGGTGAGAATCTTTTGGTTAGAAGCTGATTGGAGAGATTGAAATACTGATTTTAACAATACTTCCTTCTTTTCTGGGCTTTGCCTCATCTTACAGACTTGTGATTCTTTCCTTTTTTTTTACTACCCTTTTCTTTCCTTATTTGCAGATGTTTTCTTTCTTTTCTCTTTTGAGCTGCAAATTTTTTTCTTTTCCTTGTTCAGCTACTTATCTTTTCCTTCTTGAGAAGTGATTTGACTTTTCTTCTTTGTTCAGCATTCAATCTCTCAAGGTGTGGAAAGAGGAACAAGATTAAGTAATTTTCATCAGGTTTGAATGAACTGGTTTAAGGCTCAAAAGGGCTTAACAATGGAAATTCTTATAGGTAGGCTGTTTGGCTCTAAGTTAACAAGAATAAAAATGCCCTTATCATTTCAGTAATGCATGCAAGCCAGAGAAACAGGTCAAGTTATAGAAACTACTACAGTGAGGCCTCTCTAAAAAAGAAATTTCTGTTTAGGCTCAAATCCTCACAGTTATAATTCAAACTAGAATCTCAATTCAAAGTTTCACATCAAGCATTATCCGAAAATTTTAACCAAAACAGTTATAAAAATGAGTAGTCATCATTCTCAGATAAAACAATTAATTTCTCACAGATATCATGCTTCCTCTAACTTAATCTAATTACTTACTGAGTAAGCTTAAAATACTCTGGGACTTTTCTTCTTTGTTCAGCATTCAATCTCTCAAGGTGTGGCAAGAGGAACAGGATTAAGTAATTTTCATCAGGTTTGAATGAACTGGTTTAAGGCTCAAAAGGGCTTAACAATGGGAATTCTTATAGGTAGGCTATTTGGCTCTAAGTTAACAAGAATAAAAATGCCCTTATCATTTCAGTAATGCATGCAAGCCAGAGAAACAGTTCAAGTTCTAGAAACTACTACAGTGAGGCCTCTCTAAAAAAGAAATTTCTGTTTAAGCTCAAATCCTCACAGTTATAATTCAAACTAGAATCTCAATCCAAAGTTTCACATCAAGCATTATCCGAAAATTTTAACCAAAGCAGTTATAAAAACGAGCAGTCATCATTCTCAGATAAAAATAATTAATTGCTCACAGATATCATGCTTCCTCTAACTCAATCTAATTACTTACTGAGTAAGCTTAAAACACTCTGGGACTGCTTGTTCAGGAATTCTCTAATTTTTTTTTCAATTTCCTTTAAAAATTGAATCTACTGAAAACAAATAATAATAATAATAAAAAATTTTAAGGTTAAAATATCTCCCCTTTTTCAGAAAAATTTCTGTTTAGACGTCCTTCCCGTTGTGTAGTTCCGCAGTATTTAGCAAGTCTCGCATACAGCATGCGACAATTCCCAGATTTAGAACGTTGTTGTCCTCAGCAACAACTATACTGGTCGAAGAAGCTAATTCTGCCAGGTGGAACATACACACACACACACACACACTTGTTAAACAGTAAAACAGAATAATCATCAAAGTGTAAAGCATAAAGAGACATAATTCAACCAACTAATTCCAACAAAATACTCAAAACAACAAAATAAAATGCCAAAGTAAATGTCACTGTGAAGTGAACTAGCGCTCACAGCGTGGGTTTCACGCTGTGAGCGTGGAACTCACTGCCTCATTTTGTTTGATGGAGCTCGAAGCGTGGAATTCACGCTATTGGCGCGAGTACTTCGTGAGGTTTCCACGCTGATGGCGTGGTTACCACGCTGTGAGCGTGGAACTCACTGTCTCTTTTGGTCTTGTGGCGCTACTAGCGCCAAATTGGCGCTCACAGCGCCAATTCCCAGATTTAATATTTTTCCATATGGTCACTAATTCACCACTTACTTGACTTATATATATAAAAAAATTTAACTAACCTAAGCAAATAAAATAAAGAAATTAAAAACAGAAAAACAACTATTGGGTTGCCTCCCAATTAGCGCTTGTTTAACGTCACGAGCCTGACGTACCCCTTGTGATTATGGTGGTTGGAAGTATGCTACCATCGATGACCCAGTCTTCTTGATCCAGTATTGTTTCCTTCCATGATCATATGCATATGGATGAGGAGGAGGGTTCTCAAGAACTTTAAACTTAGTTTTCACATATTTTTCCTTGCTCTTGGGCTTTTCCATCTTCACCTTTGGCTTGCTTTCTTCATGCCACTGATGAACTTCCTTCTTGTTCCCTTCCTCAACCTTTTTCTCCGCAATGTAGTTGACTTGATTCTTAGGTTGAGAAGCAGGCAATGGAGGAGCTTCATTTATGAATACCTTGAATATTGCTTGCTCTCCATCCACGCGCATTATCAACTCACCCTTAGGTACATCGATTAATGCTCCTGAGGTTGCTAAGAATGGCCTCCCGAAGATCATAGGCACACTGGCATCTTCATCAATGTCGAGGATGACAAAATCAACAGGAATTAGAAATTTGTCTACCTTGACTAGCACATCTTCCACAATACCATGTGCTTGCTTTGTTGAGCGGTCGGCCAGTTGAACATTCATCCTAGTTGGCTTGACTTCATCAATTCCCAGCTTCTTCATCAGGGTTAATGGCATCACATTAATGTTGGCACCAAGATCACATAAGACTCTCTCTATAGTTGTCTTGCCAATGATGCATGGAATACTGAAGCTTCCTGGATCCTTCAACTTTGAAGGCATGTTTTTCTGCAGGATTACACTGCACTCCTCTATTAATGTGACAGGTTCATCCTCTGTGAGCTTCCACTTCTTAGATAATATCTCCTTCAAGAATTTGGTATACGAAGGCATTTGCTCCAGAGCTTCTGCAAAAGGAATGTTAATTTGCAATTTTTTAAAAATATCTAAAAATGTAGAAAATTGCTTCCTTTGTTCATGTTGTTTGAGCTTCATAGGATATGGAGGTTTCTCAAAACGAGAGAAATCCCATTGCTTCTTTTGAACTGCAGGAGGTTGCTCTTTTGCTTTTTCTTTGCCTTCTTGGATGTGCTCATTCTTGTCTGTAGAAACTTCAACTTTCTCTTTTTCTAGCTTCTCACTTTTAGTAGTGATGGCATTGCAGTGCTCCCTTGGATTCACAATGGTATCACTAGGGATTGTTCCTTGACTTCTCTCAGCCAACTGCCTAGACAACTGGCCTATTTGACTCTCCAAGTTTCAGATGGAAGCATCCTGGTTCTTGTGGGGTAGGCTCTGGTCTCATTTATGTGATGATTAGTAGTTTTGGCCAGTTGTATCATTGCTTTCTCCAATTCGGATGGCTCTTTTTGTGGCAGATGAGGAGGTTGCAGATAGTTGCTGGATTTATATTCCAAGCCGCTCCCTTGATTCCTCCTTTGAAAGTTGTTCCCTTGGCCTCCATTCTGATTTCTCTGGTAACTTTGGGTATCCTCTGGTGGCCTTGGATCATACCACACTCCATTGACTTGGAATGGTTCAGCTCCATTGAATGTAGGGCACTCATTAGTCTCATGTGGCTCTTTCCAGTACTCACAATTGAATACATTGACTTTAGATGAGATCTGCATTCTATCTAGCTTGGCGTTCAGACTGGCTAGCTGTTGTGAGATCATCTTTTGCTCAGCTAGTGACGCATCATTGTTCCCCAGTTGTAAAATTCCCTTCTTGGGTTGAGCTGGCTGAACTGGATGAACTTCCATTGACGCATTATCGTTCCGTGCCAGATAATCAATCAGTTCCAGGGTTTCAGCTGCTGTCTTCCTTCCTATGGTTCCACCGGCTGTACCATTGACAATTATCCTGGTATCTGGTGTCATCCCGTTGTAAAAGACTCTGACCTTCTTCTCATTTGGAAAGTCATATTGAGGGAACTTTCTGATCAATTCTTGGAATCTGGTCCAAGATGTACAGAGAGTCTCTCCCGGCTGCTGAATGAAGTTGGTGATCTCGTTCACCAACTTGTTGTACTTTTCCCACGAAAAATGCTCAGCAAAGAATTTAGCGGCTAGATCGTCCCATGTTCGGATACTGTTAGGAGCTTGTCGGTCTAGCCATCTGAGGGATTTTCCGGTCAAAGCAAAGGGAAACAGCCTGAGTCTGATGGCATCGTCAGACACTCCATGATGCTTGGTAGTGTCTCAGATTCTCAAAAATCTGTCCATGAAGTCGTGAGGATCTTCGTAATCCTCTCCTCCGAAAGGGTTCTTCTCCACCAGGTTAATCAGAGACGGGTTGATGTCAAAATTGTTGGCCTCTATCTCTGGCCGGACAACACTAGAGTTCGGCCTTGTGAACATAGGAGCCAGAATTGACTCCATCAACTCCGCTGCAGGTGGTGGAGGAGGCAGAGGTTGATTATTAGCTGCCATCACTGGTTCTTTGTGCGGCTTTGAACCTGAAGATTCTTCTTGCTTTCTCTGCTTGGCTTGTTTCCGATTTTCCTTTGCAGTTTTCTCGATTTCTAGATCAAACTGTAAAGAATCTCGATCTACTTTACCTCGCATAAACTACAGCAAAAAGATTAGTAACAAAATAGAATCCAATCAAGAAATTCAAAAGTTAAAAATAAATTAGGCGTAGTCAATCTCCGGCAACGGCGCCAAAAACTTGTTGCGTAAAATCGACAAGTGCACCGATCGTACCAAATAATAAAATAGTGAGTAGAGATCGTCTCCACGAGGATTGAGGCACCGAATTTATTTTAACTATTCCTTTCTTATTGGATGAATAAAAATTGGTTTTTGAGAATAATTGTGTTGTAACAATTGTGAACTATTTAAAATCTTGTGAACAATTCAAAGAGAAAATTGAAAACTTAAAATAAAAGGTTTTTGAGAAAATATTTTAAAAAGCTATTGCAGTAAAGGACGCCAACACCTTTCTGATCCCCACCTTTTAATATTAATTAATGTTTACATTTAATTACCCAATTGATCAAACAATTCACCATCTATTAATTAATTAGTTAAACCCTAATCCCTTAGTGATCTTAACTTTATTAACCCTATTAGAATCCTAATCCCTTAGAAATCCTTTTTCAAGTTAATCCTTTAACCCAGTGAATTTTCCATGTTTGTAGTTCATGTAGCCTATCCCTAGTGCATACAAGAACTGTTATTTTACACTTTGTCAGGAACTAGAATCCCAATATTCCTATTGAAAACTCTAACCCTCGCAATCCTAATAGAGTGATCAATTCTAAAAGAATTATAGATGAAGAACAAGATAAAATAAATCAATTGAAATAATTAAATATAAATTTAACCAAACTACAAGGGGTTCACATCAAGGGTTGTGACCCTTACCACAATATAAAAAACTAGCCAGACATATTCTGTCTGACAATTCTAAGAATTGAAAAGAATTCATAAAATAAAATAATAAAACTAGAAAATTGGAGAAGAAGCTTGCTCTGCGTTTTGCCTTCGTCTTCCTCTCTGTGCAAAAGTTATCTTTCTCTTGAGGTCTGAGTCTCTATTTATAGAGTCTTTGACCTGGTGTAGAATCTTGATTGAATCCTTGTCATAATCTCAGTGTGATCTGTCTCTGATTTAAAACAGATTTAATGCTGATTGACGCACCTCCCACGCCACTAGCGTGGTTCCCATGCTATGAGCGTGGGAGTTTTGTTAAGAATCCTGGAGCACCACGCAACTAGCGTGGTTTCTACGCTGCAAGCGTGGACTGATTGAGAGTCTGGCGCTACTAGCGTCAATGCCACGCTAATAACGTGGTAGCTTCTGCCTGTTTTTGATCTCTGGCGCTACTAGCGTGAATCCCACGTTAGTAGCGTGGATGCCTCTGTGTGAAAGAGCTCCCTTCACACTGTGAGCATCATACCCATGCTGTGAGTGTGGGCCTTCAATTTAGCTTTTTCCTTTTTAGCTCCAGTTTGTCTGTTTTTCCTACGAAATCAACATAAAATCAATATCCAATCTCTGATTAAGATTTTGATAGATCAACAGTGATTATTTCCCTTTTTGCTTAAGATTTGATCAAGATTATTTCTCTTTTTGGCTTAGATTTCCTTATATGCTGAATGCATATCAAGCACAACGATACTTACAACGTTCCAGCAATTCTCCTTTCTCATTAAATTTCATCAATTCTGCAACATCAGAACTTAATGGAATAAGTTCACCACCTTTGGCCATGCATACAGTGGAAAGGTACCTAGGAATCTCAATCAGAGTTCAAGATGACTGCACTCTATATTCTTTCATAACCCACACCTGAGTTTTATTAAAGTATAAGTACAAAAATCGAGACATTCTCCCATGGTTACCAAATTAGAAAAAAGAGGGTCATAATTGAAATCAACATCTGGCAGAGCTATCTCATAGAGATTATTTTCTACCAAATCATAGGCAATAATTACATGATCTAATGGATATTCACAATAGTCAACCAATGAACAGTGTCATTAAAGAACCATGATTGATATCCAAAAGCGTTCAAGTTGATGGAAATCGACAATCACACAAAATCGAGAAAACTGAAAAAGAGATAAGAGTAGAGAGATTGACACGATGACTTACCCTGGTTCACCCAATTAAGGCTACGTCCAACTTGTCTGTACTATATTATCTTCACCGCCACTCGTTACAAGTCACTCGGTTTACAAGGAAAATATAAATAGGATTACAAAACCCTAACAGCATGCGAAGTATGAGCCATACCCAACATTCTCCCACTTGGTGAATGCTTCGCATGTTTCTTCAATCCCAATGCAGCTGTACACCATTCAAACTTCTTTGAAGTCACTGCCTTGGTCAGAAAATCAGCATTGTTGACCTTTGTGTCAGCCTTCTCCAGCAATACAACCTTGTCTTCAATCTTCTCTCTGATGAAGTGGTACTGTATGCCGATATGCTTGGTCCTCGCATGGAAACCTGGGTTCTTAGCCAAGAAAATGGCGCTCTGACTGTCACACCCAACGATCATCTCTCCTTGTGCAAAGCCAAGCTCTTTGCACAACCTCCGTAACCAAATAGCTTGCTTAACAGCATGTGTCAAGGCCATGTACTCAGCCTCTGTAGTAGATAAAGCAACAGTGCTCTGCCTCTTACTCATCCAACTGATAGCTCCGCCAAATGATGAAACAACATATCCATTTGTAGACCTTCTACTATCAATGTCACCTCCCCAATCAGCATCCACAAAGCATCTCAGCTCTAACAATGTCTGTCCCCTTGAACCCTTCACGCCTTCATAGCATAACCCAAGGTCAGACGTACCACGAAGATAGCGAAACACACCCTTCACAGCCGTCCAATGCTCCTTTCCTGGCTTGGACATATATTTGCTTAATACTGCCACTGCTTGAGCAGTATCAGGTCGAGTACAAATCATGACATACATCAGACTCCCAATTACACTAGCATAAGGAACTGACGCCATCTCCTTTTTTTCTTCTTTAGTCTTGGGATACTGGTCAGCCGATAACTTAGAACCAGTAGACATGGGAGTCAACACAGGCTTGCAGATCCATGAATCGAAATCCTAATGCATATAGATACAAATGGTCCAATGGGAGCAAGAATCTCCAGGAACATTTGGAACATTTCATTTCTGAGCAGAATAGCCATTTTCAAGTAGTGTTCGATCGATTACGTATTAATCAATATTCGATTGATTGTTCTGAGGTTATCGACAAAAAAGATTTGTCTAAGTCACTTTGTTCAGTCATCTTGAATTTCTTCAGGACATCTTCTATATACTTCCGCTGACTTAACCATAATCTTCCTTTGTCACGCTCCCTCTTAACCTGCATACCCAAGATCACATTTGCAGCGCCTAGATCTTTCATTTCAGAGACGGGTTGATGTCAAAATTGTTGGCCTCTATCTCTGGCCGGACAACACTAGAGTTCGGCCTTGTGAACATAGGAGCCAGAATTGACTCCATCAACTCCGCTGCAGGTGGTGGAGGAGGCAGAGGTTGATTATTAGCTGCCATCACTGGTTCTTTGTGCGGCTTTGAACCTGAAGATTCTTCTTGCTTTCTCTGCTTGGCTTGTTTCCGATTTTCCTTTGCAGTTTTCTCGATTTCTAGATCAAACTGTAAAGAATCTCGATCTACTTTACCTCGCATAAACTACAGCAAAAAGATTAGTAACAAAATAGAATCCAATCAAGAAATTCAAAAGTTAAAAATAAATTAGGCGTAGTCAATCTCCGGCAACGGCGCCAAAAACTTGTTGCGTAAAATCGACAAGTGCACCGATCGTACCAAATAATAAAATAGTGAGTAGAGATCGTCTCCACGAGGATTGAGGCACCGAATTTATTTTAACTATTCCTTTCTTATTGGATGAATAAAAATTGGTTTTTGAGAATAATTGTGTTGTAACAATTGTGAACTATTTAAAATCTTGTGAACAATTCAAAGAGAAAATTGAAAACTTAAAATAAAAGGTTTTTGAGAAAATATTTTAAAAAGCTATTGCAGTAAAGGACGCCAACACCTTTCTGATCCCCACCTTTTAATATTAATTAATGTTTACATTTAATTACCCAATTGATCAAACAATTCACCATCTATTAATTAATTAGTTAAACCCTAATCCCTTAGTGATCTTAACTTTATTAACCCTATTAGAATCCTAATCCCTTAGAAATCCTTTTTCAAGTTAATCCTTTAACCCAGTGAATTTTCCATGTTTGTAGTTCATGTAGCCTATCCCTAGTGCATACAAGAACTGTTATTTTACACTTTGTCAGGAACTAGAATCCCAATATTCCTATTGAAAACTCTAACCCTCGCAATCCTAATAGAGTGATCAATTCTAAAAGAATTATAGATGAAGAACAAGATAAAATAAATCAATTGAAATAATTAAATATAAATTTAACCAAACTACAAGGGGTTCACATCAAGGGTTGTGACCCTTACCACAATATAAAAAACTAGCCAGACATATTCTGTCTGACAATTCTAAGAATTGAAAAGAATTCATAAAATAAAATAATAAAACTAGAAAATTGGAGAAGAAGCTTGCTCTGCGTTTTGCCTCCGTCTTCCTCTCTGTGCAAAAGTTATCTTTCTCTTGAGGTCTGAGTCTCTATTTATAGAGTCTTTGACCTGGTGTAGAATCTTGATTGAATCCTTGTCATAATCTCAGTGTGATCTGTCTCTGATTTAAAACAGATTTAATGCTGATTGACGCACCTCCCACGCCACTAGCGTGGTTCCCATGCTATGAGCGTGGGAGTTTTGTTAAGAATCCTGGAGCACCACGCAACTAGCGTGGTTTCTACGCTGCAAGCGTGGACTGATTGAGAGTCTGGCGCTACTAGCGTCAATGCCACGCTAATAACGTGGTAGCTTCTGCCTGTTTTTGATCTCTGGCGCTACTAGCGTGAATCCCACGTTAGTAGCGTGGATGCCTCTGTGTGAAAGAGCTCCCTTCACGCTGTGAGCATCATACCCATGCTGTGAGTGTGGGCCTTCAATTTAGCTTTTTCCTTTTTAGCTCCAGTTTGTCTGTTTTTCCTACGAAATCAACATAAAATCAATATCCAATCTCTGATTAAGATTTTGATAGATCAACAGTGATTATTTCCCTTTTTGCTTAAGATTTGATCAAGATTATTTCTCTTTTTGGCTTAGATTTCCTTATATGCTGAATGCATATCAAGCACAACGATACTTACAACGTTCCAGCAATTCTCCTTTCTCATTAAATTTCATCAATTCTGCAACATCAGAACTTAATGGAATAAGTTCACCACCTTTGGCCATGCATACAGTGGAAAGGTACCTAGGAATCTCAATCAGAGTTCAAGATGACTGCACTCTATATTCTTTCATAACCCACACCTGAGTTTTATTAAAGTATAAGTACAAAAATCGAGACATTCTCCCATGGTTACCAAATTAGAAAAAAGAGGGTCATAATTGAAATCAACATCTGGCAGAGCTATCTCATAGAGATTATTTTCTACCAAATCATAGGCAATAATTACATGATCTAATGGATATTCACAATAGTCAACCAATGAACAGTGTCATTAAAGAACCATGATTGATATCCAAAAGCGTTCAAGTTGATGGAAATCGACAATCACACAAAATCGAGAAAACTGAAAAAGAGATAAGAGTAGAGAGATTGACACGATGACTTACCCTGGTTCACCCAATTAAGGCTACGTCCAACTTGTCTGTACTATATTATCTTCACCGCCACTCGTTACAAGTCACTCGGTTTACAAGGAAAATATAAATAGGATTACAAAACCCTAACAGCATGCGAAGTATGAGCCATACCCAACATTCTCCCACTTGGTGAATGCTTCGCATGTTTCTTCAATCCCAATGCAGCTGTACACCATTCAAACTTCTTTGAAGTCACTGCCTTGGTCAGAAAATCAGCATTGTTGACCTTTGTGTCAGCCTTCTCCAGCAATACAACCTTGTCTTCAATCTTCTCTCTGATGAAGTGGTACTGTATGCCGATATGCTTGGTCCTCGCATGGAAACCTGGGTTCTTAGCCAAGAAAATGGCGCTCTGACTGTCACACCCAACGATCATCTCTCCTTGTGCAAAGCCAAGCTCTTTGCACAACCTCCGTAACCAAATAGCTTGCTTAACAGCATGTGTCAAGGCCATGTACTCAGCCTCTGTAGTAGATAAAGCAACAGTGCTCTGCCTCTTACTCATCCAACTGATAGCTCCGCCAAATGATGAAACAACATATCCATTTGTAGACCTTCTACTATCAATGTCACCTCCCCAATCAGCATCCACAAAGCATCTCAGCTCTAACAATGTCTGTCCCCTTGAACCCTTCACGCCTTCATAGCATAACCCAAGGTCAGACGTACCACGAAGATAGCGAAACACACCCTTCACAGCCGTCCAATGCTCCTTTCCTGGCTTGGACATATATTTGCTTAATACTGCCACTGCTTGAGCAGTATCAGGTCGAGTACAAATCATGACATACATCAGACTCCCAATTACACTAGCATAAGGAACTGACGCCATCTCCTTTTTTTCTTCTTTAGTCTTGGGATACTGGTCAGCCGATAACTTAGAACCAGTAGACATGGGAGTCAACACAGGCTTGCAGATCCATGAATCGAAATCCTAATGCATATAGATACAAATGGTCCAATGGGAGCAAGAATCTCCAGGAACATTTGGAACATTTCATTTCTGAGCAAAATAGCCATTTTCAAGTAGTGTTCGATCGATTACGTATTAATCAATATTCGATTGATTGTTCTGAGGTTATCGACAAAAAAGATTTGTCTAAGTCACTTTGTTCAGTCATCTTGAATTTCTTCAGGACATCTTCTATATACTTCCGCTGACTTAACCATAATCTTCCTTTGTCACGCTCCCTCTTAACCTGCATACCCAAGATCACATTTGCAGCGCCTAGATCTTTCATTTCAAACTGCTTTACTAGCAGTCTTTTAACAGTGCTGATCATTTTCGAACTGTTTCCAACGAGTAACATGTTATCAACATACAAAGTTAGAATAAAAAAGTCACCTTCTAACCTTTTCACATAAACACAGTGATCAACATCACAACGGTCAAAGTCAAGCTTCACCGCATAAGTGTCGAACTTCATGTACCACATCCTCGGGGACTGCTTCAGGCCATACAGAGATTTATTCGGCTTGCAGACTAGCTCCTATTTGCCTCTTGCAATGAACCCCTGTGGTTTCTTCATGAAATAACCTCCTCCAAATCACCATGAAGGAAAGCCGTCTTCACATCCAGCTGCTCCACCTCTAGGTCATATGCAGCTGCTACAGACAAAACCAGTCTTACGGAATTTAACTTTGAAACAGGTGAAAATACCTCACCATAATCAACCCCTTCTGTCTGTGAATATCCCTTTGCAACCAATCGAGCCTTGTAACGCTCAATCTCCCCATTGGTACCAACTTTCTTCTTGAACACCCACTTGCAACTAATTGCTTTTCGGTCTACAGGTAGATTCACCAAACTCCAAGTTTGATTTTTCATCAGAGATTTCATCTCTTCTTTCATAGCTTCCTCCCACTGTTTGGCATCCTCCAAGCTCCTAGCTTGCCTTACGGTGTTCGGATCATCACCTGTAATACTAAATGCACACACAGGATATAATTTTCAGGTGTATACCTCTCAGATGGTCTTCTTTCCCTCGTGGATCTCCTCGGCACTGGTGCTTCAACCTCAGCCTCGGTTTCAGAAAATTCATCCTCTACCTCGTTATATTCAGCAGCTTAAGAATTCAAATTTTCCATTCAACCTGTGAGTTTACTGTATCCTCTTTCAAACCTACATCCAACTCCACTGTCTGTGACTTTTCAGGAGCTTCAGGAAAAATTTGGTTCAACTTACATTCCCTGAATACAACGTCTCTGCTGTAAGTTACACTTCTAGTATCCGGATTCCACAACTTATAACCTTTGACGCCATCCTTGTACCCAATAAAGATACACTTTTCAGATTTACTGTCAAGCTTGCTTCTTTTCTCCTTGGGTACGTGCATATATGCTTCACAACCAAACACTCTGACATGGGATACGTCTGGCCTTTTTCCAAACAGTGCTTCACACAGAGTCTTCTCCTTCAAGGCCGATGTAGGAGATCTGTTCTTCAGATAACAAGCAGTAGCCACTACCTCCGCCTAAAACTCAGCTACCAAGCCTGCACCGCTCAGCATACTTCGTGCTTTCTCCATGAGAGATCGATTCAACCTCTCTGCCACCCTATTCTGTTGAGGTGAGTAGGGCGTAGTCTTCTGTCTTACAATCCCATTGCTCGCCCAAAACTGGTCAAATTTTGTTGAACAGAATTCCCCTCCATTGTCAGTTCTCAGCACCTTTGATTTTTTGATCAAACTGATTTTCCACCAAAGCCTTGAACTCGCGGAATTTATCGAACACTTCATCCTTGCTGCGCAAGAAATATAACCACACATATCTTGAAAAATCATCAGTAAAAGAAACATAATACCTTGATTTTCCATGTGATGCTAGAGGTGTGAGGCCAAACACGTCGCTGTGTATCAAGTCCAGAATCCCCTCAGCTCTTCCTCCTATGGAATCAAAAGATACCCGATTTTGCTTCCCTTGCAGGCAATGCTCGCAAAATCCAAACCCCATGGAGCAGCTCGAAATTCCATCCACCAGCTTCTTTGATGTTAGAGTCTCCAGACATTTTCCTCTAATATGCCCCAGCCTCCTATGCCATAACATAGCGGTGTCTTCCTCCGCCTGTTCTGAAACATAGCTTTCACCACTGAATACTGTGCTACCCAGCAGTTTCCACAATTTACCATGACACTCTCCTCTTGCAATAACCAAAGCTCCTCGAGTCAGCTTGCAAGAATACTTGTCACTGCTAAAATTAATACCAGCATCTGCCATACTACCAACGAAGATCAGATTTCTGGTAAACCCCGGAATATGCATCACACCTGGCAGATTCTTGACTGTCCGGTCACTCATCTTCAGCTTTACCTTTCCACGCCCCACAATTGCATGAGTCGTGTCATCTCTCATTCTAACTGTACAGCCAGAATATGATTCATAGGTGCAGAACCATTCCCTATGAGGTGTCATATGAAACGATGCTCCAGTGTCAATAATCCAGTCATTACAGTCACTATGACTGTCAAACGCCATGTACAGGTCCCCTGTACTATCATCATCATCCTTATTTGTACCCGAAGCGTAAGGTTGTGAATCATCCCGCTTCTCAGGACCTACGCTTTTACTTCTGCAATTCCTTCTCAGCTGTCCAACCTATTTGCACCTCCAGCACCTTATTTCATATTTATCAGATTTATCACGGGACTTTGACCGTCCCCTCGATCTTCCTCTGTGACCAGACTTTGATCTGTCACCACTCCTCTCTCTAGCAACCAGAGCCTCATTGCTGGTACCTTCAAAACCTACCATTTTCATCTCCTCAGACAATAAGGCAGCAACAACCGTCTCAAACAACAATTTATTAACACCAGTATTAATTGACACAATGATGTGCTCTCAAGAGTTGGGCAGTGAACATAACAAGGTGCAAGCTTTGTCTTCCTCATCCAGGTTAATGTTTATAGATGAAAGTTGTGCACAAATATTATTAAATTCATTTAAATGAGCAGAGAAAGAATCACCTTCGCTCATCCGCAAATTGTACAGCCTCCTTCACAGGAACAACTTGTTCACGAGTGACTTGCTCTTATAGAGACCTCTCAGCTTCGTCCAGAGATCCTCGCGGTCTTCTCAGAAGTTATGTTCACCAGAAAGTTATCTTCAAGGCATAACCAGATCAGGCTTCGCGCCTTTTGATCGTCTCTGGTCCACGCCTTCAACTCCTTCGACTCGCCTTCACCTGACGTTTCATCACCGACAGGTTTCGTTGGTACCGATGGCTTATCATCTTCGATCACATACTACACGTACCTGTCAACGAGCAGAGCCTCTGTCTTCAGCTTCCATAACTCAAACCCTTTTCCTCCGAACTTTTCAACCTCGATTCGTGATTGGCCATTCGACATCCTCTCCAGATCAATTTCGCAGTTTTCTCCATGCACAGGAAAAAAGCTCTTGATACCAAAATGTTGGGTATGGCTCATACTTCGCATGTTGTTAGGATTTTCTAATCCTATTTATATTTTCCTTGTAAATCGAGTGACTTGTAACGAGTGGCGGTGAGGAGAATATAGTACAGACAAGCTAGACGTAGCCTTAATTGGGTGAACCAGGGTAAATCATCGTGTCAATATCTCTACTCTTATCTCTTTTTCTGTTTTCTCGATTTTGTGTGATTGTCGATTTCCAACACTTGGTATCAGATCCGGGTTGGGCTCGAGCTAGCCTGGTGATTGGCTAGGAGGCGGGTCAAATACTTTGCGCTTGGGGTACTCGGTTGAGGGGGGAGCATACCAATGGTGGGTTTCACACTTGAGCGAGAGATTGTTGGGATATTCAAGTGTGACGAGTCCCACATTGGTTGGTAATGGGCTAAGTGAAGAGTATATAAGTGGAAGGGACCTTGAACCTAATGCCTTAAGGTTTTGGGTTGAGATATGGTGTCGGATCCACTTGCTACGGTTGGTGTAGCCTTAGCTCATTGGTGGTGGTTTCCCGCCACGGGCTTCCCCCTGGACCCGCCTGACACAAGTTCGGAAGATGAAAGCCCTGAATTTCTTTCCTTGAATTGGTTCTCAAAGAGAAAAGCACCAAACGGTTTCCTGCATCACCATCACGCCGTACCACAATTATTATCAAATAATCATCAGTGGATGAGTCATACCCAAAACCAGTTAGGTGTATCGTCACATCTGGATGCTCTTCCAGTATCTCAAAGTAGGACAGGTGTCTGTGGAAAGCAGTTAATGGGTTCCAAATATAAAGATTTGGATAGCTTTCTATAAGGACAAACCCTCGGCATGAACCCAAAATACGATATGTTTACCAAAAATCCGAAACCAATCATATTTACCTGGCTTTGGAAGTGGGGGAATGAGGCTTACAACGAAAGAATCATCGTTAAGCGATTCATAAAAATCGATGGATTGAGTCAGATGCTAAGGGGAAAAGCTTGTGGGAGGGTGCGAGAGATAGCTTGTAATGAGATTTTGCAAAGTGAGGGTCAGAGATGAGAGAATGTCATGATTTGCACACACTTTTGAATCGAACAAGTGACTTCACTAGTAACCTCAACAGAGTTTCCTGAATCACATCCCAGTCAAGCAGCATACTCCTTATGCTCCTTTTCTAACTTTTTGTTTTTTTATTGGAACGCAAATTAGGGTTTTGGTTTCTCACGTTAGAGGAAGGGTACATATTTATAAACAAAATCCTGTGAGAATTGGGCTGAGTTGTAAATTAAGATATGATTACGAAAGGTTATCATTGTGGAAGTTAAGATGTAATTATATGATGATATAATTTTGTTGGGATGAATTAATTTAAAAGGAAAAATATATTTTAAATTATATTTATTCGTAATTTAGGAAGAGATTATACTTATAATATTTTTTAAATCCTCTTAGAATCACTTATATAATTATTGAATTAAAATCAAATCAACGACTTTCACTTGATGTCATTTTATAATCGTTAATTTAATTTTAATTCAATAATTATAAAAGTGGTTGTAAGAAAAAATTGGTTAGAAATATATTCTCCCTCTTTTAACTTAATTCAAAATATCAAGCGAGATTGGTTTCCAAAAATCAAAATATTACATGAGATTTTTTAAGATTTAATATTATATTTTCTTATATTTTATAATTTCATAATTTAAATTTTCATAAATATTATAAAAATGATAACTATTTTTTTTTATCATATTATATCACATCATTATAAGTTATTATTCAGTATTTATTTTCTTTCCCCATATATCAAAATCCCAATTACTTCTTCATAAATCTTAGCAAATACAACTTGTAAATTTTTGTTCACAGTAAACAAGAATCAAATTAATTCTATCAAAATTTAGGTGGTTGTCACTTTGTTATGGACCTGAGTAAGGCCCATATTCTTGGAAGGCCCAGACAAATTGAGCCCAAAGGTAAAATCTATAAATAGAAGCTAAAGATCACAAGTATGACTAATCTCTCTAACCTATTTTATGCAATCACATAGCACACACACCACCCCTCCTCTTTGGCTAAAGCCGTTATATAGTGCGTTGTGATTCGTTACCCCCAAGATACCTAATTCATAGGTATCTAGAGAGAGCATAAGATCCTACATCAACCAGCTAACCTACGGTTAGACTTCTCTGCCAATCAGGAAGAACATTGGCGCCGTCTGTGGGGAAGAGCCCACGATCACGACATTTGAAAAGCTAGTAATCAAAATTGTGCGTACAACCAAAAGCGGTTACCGGCAGCCATTGATGTCGAATCCTAGACACCACAAATTCCCCCAATTAGGAAGGATCCATCGGGGCATTATGTGCCCAATAATCATCAGCAGGTAGACACCAATGTTGTTCATGTTAGTGATGTGCGTTCTGATTCAGCGTCAACTCCAACGATGAATCTCAATGCCCCGTATGTGGAGGGTTTGCATCTGATTGGAAGACAGGTTGTGAATGCAGAACAAATACCTAATGGTGCAAATAACGACCAGCGGGTGACAAATCTAGTTGTTGCTACAGTGCTTAGGAGGATGGAGGAGATGGAGAGAAGAAACGAGCTCCAGAGACAAGAGGAAGCTAGGCAGATCCGAGAATTGGAGTCTCGGTTGTGGCAGGCCAGGAATTTGGATCCTGCGCGGGCTATAACGCAGGTCATGACTGACTTGAGGATCACGAATCCTCGTCAGGGTAACGATAATCGAGGAGGGGGCCTGGGTCATACGAGGAACGCCGCAAGCTGAGATCAGAGAGGAGTTACTAACCCGGTTCAAAATCAAGAAACACGACATGATGGGAGGAGAGATAGAAGGTTCAATCCGGTAAGGCAAACGGAGAAAGTCTCGCCTTATGTCGTCAGGCAACAAGTTAGAAACCCAGATGATGTGTCCGGGGTGTACAAAAGGAAATACAATAGGGGGAAATACAACGATAGTCCTTTTGTGGAAGAAATTATTGATGCACCTTTCCCAAAAATTTAAATTTGTCAGAGTTCCCTAAGTACGATGGAACTCAAGATCCCCAGATGCATTTGGATGCTTTTGTTACGACTATGTACATCAAGGAAATAGAAGAGCCGTTAATCACGCGACTCTTTGCAACCACCTTAACAGGTGCAGCTCAAATGTGGTTTTCATCGCTACCAGCTGGGTCTATCAAGTCTTTTGAGGAGTTTGGTGGAAGGTTTTTATTAAACTTTGCCACTAGCAAAAAGTAGCTGAAATCCGAGTTTGCCTTGGGAAAAATAAGGCAGCAACCCGGTGAAACTTTACAAAAATACTTGGACCGCTTTAAAGTGGCGGCCTTACAGGTTCCAAGGCTATCTGAAAATGTTCACCTACATTTAATGATAGCAGGGCTACATGGATCCTCTAGGCTTGCTAAATCTATATATAAGGATCCGGTTCGAACGTTGGTGGAGTTCACAGCTTAGTCAAAGAAGTATCTCGAGCTGGAACAGATGGAAATGGAGAACATGGATCAGAGGCAAAGCCCAAATAAATTTGAAAAACTTGGAAATCGAAGGCAAAATGATTTTCGGGGTAAGAGGAAATAAGAGAGGGCTCCAACAAGGGGAAGGTTTGAAAAATACGCACCCCTCAACTTTCCCAGGTCTCAAATTTGGAGGGAGGTGGCCTCCACCGAAATGAAAAAGGTTGTGAAACCCCAGCCTTTACTGAACAGGGCTGAGCTAGATCATTCTCTGTATTGTGCTTTCCATGACGGGCCAGGACACACCACTAATGAGTGCTGGGATTTGAGAGATGCGATTGAAAGATACATCAGAGATGGCAAGTTGTGCCAGTATCTTATAAGAACCCAAGGCTGGAAAAACAACAGAAAAAGGAAAGGTCGGCCAAAGAGAAAAGACTGAAGGAGGAAAGCCGAGGTAAGAAGCCGGCCAGAGAAGAGGACGAATTCGTAGAACCAGAACTTGAGTGTAATGTCATTAGTGGAGCTTTTTGTGGAGGAGGTGACACGATGAATGCCAAAAGAAAATATTTGAGAGAGGTACTTTCAGTCCGAGAACAACCTACATTTAAGGAAGAAACCAAGCAACCAGAACCACCATTGTTGTTTTTCACAAAAGAAGAATTACAGGATGTGATGCCAGGACATGTGGATGGATTGGTAATTACAAGAACAGTAGTCAATTGTCAAGTTAAGAAGATTTTTGTCGACAATGGCAGTTGCGCTGATATAATTCTGTGGAAGGCATTCAAATATATGAACCTGGATGAAGAAGATCTGAAGCCATGCAAAACTACTTTGGTCGCGTTCAATGGTCAGAACACCTCCCCCCTAAAGGGTATATTGATCTTAGACTTATTTTAGGGGCAAAGGAAGACTTTAAATCCGAAAGGGTGCGGTTTATAGTAGCCGACTTCCCTTCAAAAAATAATGCATTATTGGGGAGACCAACTATTCATAATTGGGATATGTTGGTATCTACTAAGCATCAGAATATTAAGATGGTGGGCAAACATAACACTGTGATCACCATTGCATGGGACCAGAAAGAATCTCGGGAATGCTACTTTAAGTCGGTTAGGGCAGTAGAGAGTGGGCCCATTTCTTCCACCGAGGTTAAAGAAGAGGATAACGTGAGCCAGATCGGTCCAAACCAGAAAAGACAGAAATCGGTTAACATGGTGGAGTTAGACATGAGATATGATACTCAGATGCCAAGGCCAGAACCTGATGGAGAGTTTGAAGAAATAACCATTGGGGATCCAGGCCAAACCACGAAGATCGACAAGGGCTTGAAGGATGATGTTAAAGATCAACTCGTCAAGTGCTTGAGGAACAACAAGGATATTTTTGCTTGGAAGTTGATAAACCCCTAGTTCATCAGGTTTTTAAGCATGAATTAATATCAATTTGTGTGATTAAATGGATGGAAAAGAGGTTAATGTCCTGGAAATCTCTCAAGTACAAGTTCTGAAAGCTTTGTGGAAAATTTACATTGTCTTGTAGGGAAATGAAGCTCAAAGAGCAGCAGAGAGAAAGAAGAAGATTCTGAAGAAAGGGAGAATGCTCAAGTGTTGAGCGCTAAAATGTCCACACAGAACATTTTAGCACGCTGCTACAAACTGAAGACAAAAGTTGCTGGTGCCGAGCGCTAAAACGTCCAACACTGACGTTTTAGCGCGTTGCTGTTGGAAAAGTTTCTGGTCTTTGGCGCTAAAACCTCCTGATCAAACGTTTTAGCGCTCTGATGTGGGAAAAGACTCTGGTCTTGAACGCTAAAACGTTCAAGTCAAACGTTTTAGCGTTGGAATCAGTTAAAAGCAGTTGGGCATCCGTCAAACATGGATGCTAAAACGCCCATCAATGAACGTTTTAGCGCCCATGGCAGTTTTCAGTTGTATTTTGTAACTCTATAAAAGGCAAGGGCCTTCACATTCTGACAGATCTCATATCCCATCTATCCTATCATATCTCAGATCCTCTGATCTGACACTTTATTTTCTCTGAATTTCCAAATTCTTTAGGACTTAGTTCTTCTATTAGTTAGTTCATTCTATGTAATTGTACTTGGAGATTGAAGACTCAACTATCATGACAATGGAGTTTGATCTTTCTTCTTCTCTTGTTTATTCTTTAATTGTGTCTGAGTAGAGTCCTTTATAGTCTGATTCAATGGAACTCAAGTGTGAATTTATGAATGGTTAATTAGATATTTTGTTTATCTCTTATGTGATTGTATGAAGTTGTCTTGATTAATTCTTTCTATTAAGGGAATAGTGTAGAACAAACATGTTTACATTGTTTCTGTATCTGACAACTTCATCATCAGTGTTCTAGTAGTCAAGACATTGATGCTAGGATTCTGATGTGATCTTAAGACCTTAGTAATTAATGCATGTATTAAGAAGGGAATCACCAAGGGATTGAGGTTTCTGATTAATGTATCAATCAGGGTAGTAAGACATTACATCTTGATGATAAGAAAAAGGTTGATCAACATTACATAGTAGATAATTCATTATAGAAATTGGTTCATCCATAAATTCATGCTTGAGAGAAATTGACATCTGACTACTTGTTTAAATTATAATCACATTTTATTTGTTTATCAAGTTTTTATGCAATTCAACTAAATTTCTGGTGACAAGAAATCAATGCAATTAATAATCTTTTGGTTGATTCAACTTAAGTATATATGGTTAGTCAGTGCTTGAACACAAATCCTTGTGGGAACGATCTTTACTCATCATTTTATTACTTGTGTGACTAGTACACTTGCTAATTCCACAACAAGTTTTTGGCGCCGTTGCCGGGGATTTGTTCTTCAACATTGACAGACACCGTTAGCATTTGAGATTGAGTCTTTTTATTTTTCAGCACTTGATATGCGCTTAGCATATAAGGAAATCTGAGCCAAAAAAGAGAAAGAATGTTGATGAAATCTTGAGAAAAAGAGCAAGAATCACTGTTAATTTGTCAAAATCTTAATTAAGGATTGAATACTCATTCAGCAGAAGATTCCAGCTAAGCTTCGTGATCCAGGTAGTTTTAATATTCCCATTACTATTGATGATATTGCCATTGGCAGAGCTATTTGTGATCTTGGGGCTAGTATCAACTTGATGCCTCTTTCTATTTATAAGTCACTGGGAATTGAAGAATTGAAACCCACAGAAGTTTCTCTTCAACTTGCTGATAGATCTGTGAGGAAACCTAACGGGATCATTGAAGATGTTCTTGTCAAAGTTGACAAGTTTATCTTTCTTGTTGATTTTGTTGTGTTGGATACAGGGGAAGGAAGTGATAAGCCTCTGCTTTTAGGTAGGCCCTTTTTGGCTACAGCCCGTGCTCTAATTGATGTTGAGCAGGGAATGATTAAATTAAGGATGCATGATGAGGAACTCAATTACAATGTTTTTGAGGCAATGAAAAGACCAGCTGAGAATGATGATTGTTTTCAAGTTGAAGTGTTTCAAGAGCTACATAAGAAGATGCGTCCACAAGAGATTGATTATGAGTTGAAAGCCCGTGATCATGTTCCCTTTGAAGGCAAAGAAGTTACTGTGGAAGAGCTTAAAGAAAAAGCTGATGATATAGAAGATAAGCCACCCAAGGTTGAGTTGAAAACTCTGCCTGATACTTTGAAATATGTATTCTTGGGGAATGAAGAGACTTATCCTGTAATTGTCAATACGGCACTATCTCCTGGTCAAGAAGAGGAGCTTGTTGAAGTTCTAAAAGCTCATAAGACTGCCATAGGGTGGTCTATTTCTGATTTAAAGGGTGTTAGTCCCTCTATTTGCACACACAAAATTCTTATGGCAGAAAACATCAAACCTGTGAGACAACCGCAAAGAAGGCTTAACCCGATCATGAAGGAGGTAGTCAGAAAAGAAGTTGTGAAGCTTCTTGATGCAGGTATGATTTACCCAATTTCTGATGCTGCTTGGGTAAGTCCGGTTCAGACTGTTCCAAAGAAGGGTGGTGTGACCGTTGTCAAAAATGCAAACAATGAGTCATTCCCAACTAGAACTATCACAGGTTGGAGAATGTGTGTTGATTACAGAAGGTTGAACACGGCTACCAGGAAAGATCATTTTCCACTACCCTTTGTTGATCAGATGCTGGAAAGACTGGCGGGCCATGCCTATTACTGCTTTTTAGATGGTTATTCAGGCTACAATCAAATTCCAGTAGCCCCTGAAGACCAGGAGAAGACAGCCTTCACTTGCCCATTTGGAGTCTTCGCTTACCGACGAATGCCATTCGGTCTCTGTAATGCACCTGCCACCTTCCAAAGGTGTATGCTCTCTATTTTTTCTGACATGGTAGAGCGATTTTTAGAGGTATTTATGGATGACTTCTCCGTCTTTGGTTCTTGTTTTGATTCTTGTTTAATTAACTTGTCTAAAGTTTTGAAAAGGTGCCAAGAGACTAACCTTGTTCTGAATTGGGAAAAGTGCCATTTTATGGTTAATGAAGGTATTGTTTTGGGGCATAAAATCTCCAGGAATGGAATTGAGGTTGATAAAGCTAAATTGATCTTGATTGAGCAACTCCCCACTCCCATTAATGTTCATGCTGTTAGGAGTTTTCTAGGACATGCAGGTTTCTACAGGAGATTCATCAAGGACTTCTCCAAGGTTGCTAAACCATTGAGCCAGCTCTTGGTGAAGGACTCCGAATTCAAATTTGATGATGCATGCCTGAAGTCTTTCACCATATTGAAAGAAAAGCTTACTACAGCTCCTGTGCTTACAGCCCCTGATTGGAGCCTTCCTTTTGAGCTCATGTGTGACGCCAGTGCTTATGCAATTGGTGCCGTCCTCGGTCAGCGTAAGGAAAAATTATTACATGTCATTTACTATGCTAGCAAAGTCTTGAATGAAGCTCAAGTTAATTATGCCACAACTGAGAAAGAGATGTTAGCAGTAGTTTATGCACTGGATAAATTTAGACCTTACTTGTTAGGATCCAAAATCATTGTTTTTACTGATCATTCTGCTATTAAGTATCTGATAGCTAAGCAGGATGCTAAACCACGATTGCTAAGGTGGATGTTACTCTTTCAAGAGTTTGATTTGGAGATCCGAGACAAGATTGGGGTGGAGAACAAAGTGGCAGATCATCTGTCAAGAATCCAGGAGAAAGAGCTTCAAGATAGTCCTGACAAAGAAATCAACGACTATTTTCCTGATGAAAAAGTGATGTCTATTCACGTCCCTCCATGGTTCGCAGACTTTGCCAATTACAAAGTTGTGAAGGAGTTACCTGCTAATCTTACTGGGCAACAACAAAAGAAATTTCTGCGGGATTTAAAGAGGTACTTCTGGGATGATCCATATCTATACTTTCAATGTGCTGACGGAATCATTCGTAGATGTGTTCCTGAGTTTGAGACGACCCAGATCTTGTGGCACTGCCACTCTTCTGAATATGGAGGTCATTTTGGAGGCAATAGGACTGCTCAGAAAGTCCTGCAAAGCGGTTACTACTGGCCAACACTGATCAAAGACGCCAGAGAATTTGTCGAAAAATGTGACAAGTGTCAGCGAGCAGGCAACATATCTCGCAAGGATGAGATGCCTCTGAATAGTATATTGGAGGTAGAGTTGTTTGACGTATGGGGCATTGATTTCATGGGCCCATTTCCCTCGTCTTATTCCAACCTGTACATACTGGTGGCTGTTGACTATGTATCCAAGTGGGTTGAGGCAATTGCCCTTCCTACTAATGATGCTATATCAGTGGTAAATTTCTTGAGGAAGAACATTTTCACAAGGTTTGGAGTACCCCGAGCCATTATCAGTGACGGAGGTACTCACTTCTGTAACAGGCACTTTGAGAGCTTACTTGCTAAATATGGAGTCAAACACAGAGTTACTACACCATACCATCCACAAACCAGTGGACAAGTTGAAGTTTCAAACAGAGAAATAAAGAGAATCTTAGAAAAGACAGTGGGAAACTCTCGGAAGGATTGGGCTAAGAAGCTTGACGATGCACTGTGGGCATACAGAACTGCATTCAAAACCCCCATAGGCATGTCACCGTATCAATTGGTGTATGGCAAAGCTTGTCATTTGCCTGTGGAGTTGGAGTACAAGGCCTTATGGGCCACAAAGTTTTTGAATTTTGAACCATCAGGAGCTCGGGAGAAAAGATTACTTCAGTTAAATGAGCTAGATGAGTTCAGAAGAACTGCATATGAAAGTGCAAGGATTTACAAGGAGAAGACTAAGCGGTGGCATGATAGCAAAATCAAGCACAAAGAGTTTGAACCAGGACAACAGGTATTATTGTACAACTCTCGACTGAGGTTGTTTCCAGGTAAACTTAAATCACGTTGGTCTGGTCCTTTTATTGTGAAGACAGTCTTCCCATATGGGACAGTAGAAATCTCCCCTCTCAAAGAGGACAGACCTTTCAAGGTCAATGGAAATAGATTGAAAATCTATTATGGAGAACAAACACCTAGAGACACAATTTCTGTCTCTTTAGTTGCACCTGAACCTTAAACAGTTGCTGTCAGGCTCGTGACGTTAAACAAGCGCTAGATGGGAGGCAACCCAGTGAAAGAATTTTCATTTTAGTAGTTTTTAAATTTTTGTTTTTATTTAAGTCAAGAAAACAGAGAAAATACAAAAAGAAGGTGCAGTGAGAAATAAGTCCACGCTCTCAGCGTGGAATCCACGCTAGTAGCGTGGAATCCACGCTAGTAGCGTGGAATGTTCAAATCAACAGTAGCTTCCACGCTTGAAGCGTCAATTTGACGCTTACAGCGTGGGAAAATTTGGAAAAAGGTCTCACGCTCAAAGCGTGGGAACCCACGCTGAGAGCGTGGAAAGGAAAATTTTTACCCGAAGCTCCCACGCCCACAGCGTCAAACCCACGCTGAGAGCGCGGGAGCCAAACTCAGAGTTTAAAAAGAACTGAACCCTAATTTCCCTCCCCATTTCCTTTTCTCTCTCTCTCTCTCTCTCTCGATTTCCTACCTCTGCCCCAGCCACCACCGCGACCAACATCAACCTCTTCTCCTCCCTCACCAATCTTCCACCACAAACCCAGCAAGCATTTTGTCTTCTTAACGTATATCATTCTCACATCAATTTTGGGTTCTGATTTTTGGTCGGTCACTAAGCAATCATGGCAGGAGATAAGGTATTGTTGCAACTCTACTACTTCCTTATGCATGAGTTGGTATTAGGTTTTGACTATTGTTGCTTGTTCTGAAAATACTCATGATAGAAATATATTTGGAGTAGCATATAAGGGTCAAATATTAGTTACGTACATGCACTCTACTTGTTCGATGATTTGCCTGATAAGGAAGTACGATATGATGGTAAGGAATGCATATGTGCTTGTCGAGCTAAAAATTGTGCCACCGGTAATCGATTGTCATGGTGATTTTTGTGTGAAAAATTTTCTTAGACAAATGTCTGCCATGCATTCGATTAAGTGATTGTTACAGTTTCTTACTATCCGTGTATGCCTCTCATATTGAGCATATTACATATTACTTGTGTTGTTTTCATTGCCAAGACAGATCTAAAAATTGGGAGCATCACATTTTGTATCTGAGTTGGCCTGATCATGAGTGCACTAAATGCTAAATTGGGTTTTATTAGATTACTTCAGTAGTTTGAAAATATTCATGTCAGCAATGCTTTAAGTCTGATTGATGATCATTGGAATTCAAATGTTCAAATTACAGGCCATGCTTATGATAATTTTTTTTAGCATACTCTATTGATCCAGTGCACTTTTATTTTGGATAAGTATTCTGATGATCAAAGATACCAAAAGAACCATTGTGAAAAATAATTCTGGGAATTTCATGACTGGTTTTCATTGTTAAATCTTGACATGCATGAGTTTCCCTGTTTTTGTGTTACTTTTCTGAGTGCAGGGAAAGAAAGGCAAGCAGATCACCACAAAAGGAACTAGTTCTGGCAAGAAAACTGGAGCAAGTCGTGCTGCTGGCACAAAAAGGGCTCGGACCTCTTCTTCATCTGTTTTTGATAGTACCAGGTTCTTATCACATGAGGCTCAAGACAGGTTTTACAAATGGTTTGGCCCCAAGAAAATCATACCAGAAAGGCGAATCAGTTCCTTCCTAAATGATGATTGCCCAGTCAAACGAACAGTGAAGAGGAGAAAATGGGGGAAGTTAGTGGGATTTGCTGCACCAAGCTCCAGCACAATTCTGAAAGAATTTTGTGCCAATGCTGACCAAGAGACAGTGGATGAAACTAGGAAGAGCTGGGTGAGAGGACATGAGATCTCTTTCTCCTCTGACGCAATAGAGCAATTCCTGGGGACCACATATGACCGTAGCAAGCCATGCCACTCTATACGGACATTTAATAGATTGCAACCTACGGCTGAAAAAGATTTGTACTGGGAAGACATGCCTGAAATTGCAGAGAGAGTCCGAGCTGCTATCACTCATCCTCATTCTAAGTGGAAATCAAAGGGTGGGCAGCCACACGTGCCAGAAAAGTTAAAAAGGGAGGATCTAAATCCAGAAGCAATGTTCTGGCACACTTTCATCAATTCCACAATCATTGCATCTACTAATTTAAGTGATGTCAATGTTGAGAGAGCAGTGCTGTTATATACCCTTATGGGTACAGAAAATCTCCATATTGCTGATACTTTGTCTGACAGAATAGTATACATCATAACTCAGAAGAAGGCTGAGATCCACCTTGCTCACAGTTCTTTGATACAGAAGCTCTGTCAAGCGGCTGGAGTGGAGATTCCTGATGATGAGCCCCATGATGTGCAGGTTAAAACAGACCTCACACAGACAAATTTTGCTACTATGAGCGCAGAATCTAGTCGGAATGCTCTTTGGAAGGCAGCCCGTGCAGCAGGTGGAGCACCTCCAGCATCACCACCTGCACCTGAGCATGATGCAGAGCCCGTAGCTGCACCTCCTGCAGATTCCCTTATGGTTCAGATACAAGAGATGAGGATCGAGCAGAGGTACCTGAGGGAGATGATGGAGAGGCTATGCAGTGATCGCGGGATTGACACTGCGAGTTTCAGACCACAGTTTCAACCACCTCCATCTCCAGCAGCGGCAGCATCACAGGCCGTTCCGGATGATGTTGTTGCTGATGATGAGGATGATGACGCTGCTATGGAGGACTACTGATGATTATGCACTTCATTACTTTCCGACTAGTATAGTTGTTGCTGAGGACATCAACATTCTAATCTGGGAATTGTCGCATGGCATGTTGTATGCGAGACCTGTTAAGAACTACACCACGGAAAGAACGGTCTAAACAGAAAATTTTCTAAAAAGGGGAGATATTTTAACCTTCAATTGTTATTTTTATTTTATTTGTTGTTTTGAGTTAGATTCAATCTTTATTTTTAAAAAAAAAAAAATTAGATTATTCCTAAAAAAAAAAAGCAGTTCCAGAATGTTCTGAGCTTACTCAGTAAGTAATTAGATTGAGTTGGATGAAGCATTATAACTGTGAGCAATTACTTGTTTTAATCTGAGAATGATGACTGCTCGTTTTTATAACTGTTTTGCTAAAATGTTTGATAATGCTTGATGTGAAACAATGAATCGAGATTCTAGTTTGGATTTTAACCGTGAGGATTTGAGCCTAAACAGAATTTTATTTCAGAGAGGCCTCACTGTAGTAGATTCTAGAACTTGAACTGTTTCTTTGGCTTGTCATGCATAACTAAAATGATAAGGGCATTTTTATTCTTATTAACTTAGAGCCAAATAGCCTACCCATAAGAATTTCCATTGTTAAGCCCCTTTGAGCCTTAAACCAGTTCATTTCAACCTGATAAAAATTACTTAATCTTGTTCCTCTTGACACACCTTGAGAGATTGAATGCTGAACAAAAGAAGAAAAATCAAAGTACTTCTCAAAAGGAAAAGTTAAGTAGTTAAACAAGGAAAGGAAAAGGTAGCAAATAAAGGAAAAGAATCCCAAGTTTGTAAAATGAGGCATAATGAAGAAGAGAAGGAAGTATTGTTAAAATCAGTATTTCAATCTTTCCAATAAAGCTTCCGACCAAATGATTCTCACCCCCAAACCAGGCCAAGTTACAACCTATCAAAGACCTTTTGATCAGTCTGTGCATGACAAATGGATTCCTCATTCTTAGGAATTGAGAATAAGTTCAAGCCTATGGAATTACTGCTACACTGATGAAATAAGTGTGAAACCCAAACACTGAGCGTGATGAGAGTATATTTATAACTGATGAGGAATATTCATGCTGGAGTTTTAATTCTTGACATAACTGAAAAGCATTGTTGGGAGTTTTTAACAAAGAGTTATACATGCATAGCAGTCTGAATTCTTAAGATGTTGTGTTCCATGTTTTCACTGAATTATTCTTTGCTGATAACTTGAATATATTACATTGCTGAGGACAGCAAAGTCCTAATCTGGGAATTGTTTGATATGCGCCTAGCATATAAGGAAATCTGAGCCAAAAAGAGAAAGAATGTTGATGAAATCTTAAGAAAAAGAGCAAGAATCACTGTTAATTTGTCAGAATCTTAATCAAGGATTGAATACTGATTTTATGCTAATTTTGTAGGAAAAAGCAAACAAACTGGAGCAAAACGAGGATTTTGCAAAATCAAAATCCACGCTCAAAGCGTGGATCTCACGCTGGCAGCGTGGAAGAAATTTTTCAGACAGAAGCGTTCACGCTTGAAGCGTGAAGTTGACGCTGAGAGCGTCAGTTTGCGAATTCTCAGACCCCGTGTTTTGCAACGGGGCAATTTTGGAAAAGAAAAAGATTTAAAAATCAAGTTTTTGATTCAGCAATGAGATCTCTATCCAAATTAGAGATAAGATTAGATGATTTGTGGTAAGATTGAATCAAGATTTGAAATTCTAATTTATCAATCAAATCTCCAAGGTTGTTACATGAAAAAAAGGAAACAAAGTTTAAATCAAATACAAACTCTTGGATGGGCTCAATGCCGGTGGTTATAAATAAGGAGATTGGGAGCACAACCAAGTAACCAATTCACAACTCAGAGCAAGCAGTAGAGGACTGAAGATCAAGAATTCTTCTCCATTCTTTCTAGTAATTATAGTTTTTATGCTTTCTTTTGAATATTTGTTTATGTCGGATATGACTATGTCTGGCTAAGTTCTTTTATTGTAGTTAGGGTCACAAACCCTATGTGAACCCTTGTTATGACGGATTGATTTAAATTATTTTACTCGTTTATATAAATTTCTTTATCTTACCTTGTTCGTATTTGATATTTTCTTTATTAAACCTGATCAATTTGATAGTTGAAAATAGTTTGAGGGTTAGAACCTTAAATAGGGATATTGGGGTTTCTGATCTTGAAAGGAGATAAGATAACTATTGGTATGCATACTAGGGATAGATGTATATTTAATTGCAGATGTTGGAATTATTGTGTTCATTGCTTAATTCTCATGAGGGGTTACTAAGGGATTAGGATTCTAAGTGAGGTTAAAGGGTTAAGTTACCAAGGGATTGGGATTTAATTATTAATATATTGAGATCATAATTATCTGAGAAATTATATAAATAAGTATTTTGTATCAATCCAAAGTAATAAGTGGGGATCATAGGGAGAGTGTTCCCTAACTGCAATTCTTTCTCATATTTTCAAAACCAACTCCATTATTATTCTTCTTTTCATTCTTGAAAATACAAAAACTCAAAAATAAGTCTTTACTTTTATGGTTACTAAGATTCAATTTAATTTTCCTAACAAGAGATCAAGCTTTTCAACTTAAAGTGACTGATTATTTTAGTACTTGGTTTTCAATCCCTGAGGAGACGATCTTTCTTACTACTTTACTACTTATGCGAAACGGTATACTTGCCGGATAGCATCAGGCGCCAAGCCTGGCGCCCCAAACTTGGGAGAAACAGAAGTTGAATCTGTCAACGGCCGGGCTCCAACTCTGGAGTGCCGTGCGCCAGTCCCGCGCTCCGTGCGCCAACTCTCGAGCACCGGGCGCCAGGTTGGCGCGCCGTGCACCACCTCCCACGCGCCGTGCGCGGCCGAAACAGAAGCAAATCGTCGATTTGGCGCCCCATACGCCAGGTACCGCGCCCTGTGCGCCAGTTTGGCGCTCCGTGCGCCAACCACCGCGCGTCGTGCGCCAGCGGGAAATTTGGTTTCTCCGTTTTTGCTCCTTTTTGCGGCGTTTCGTGCTATTTAACATATAACTTGAGTGAGAGCATGATTGAGAAGGAATAATCAATGTTTCTTGCATTTAATGACTATTTTCACACATTTATGATTAATTCCTTGCTTCTTTTAAGTTAGAAAACATCATCTGCTAGACTCACATCAGCGGTGTAGGCAGTGATTGCGATGATGGTGGTGATGGTTGATGGCAATAGTGGTGATAGTGGTGGTGACGGTGACGGTGATAGTGGTGGTGGTGGTTTCAGCGGTGGTAGTTGTGGTAGTGGTGGTGATAGTGGCATGGTGGTGATGGGGGTGGTCACGACAGCACTAGTGGTACACGGCGGCGACGACGATGGTGGCGGCGGTCGTGTTAGGATGGTGGTGGTGGTGGTGGTGATGATCGTAGAGAGGGAGAGTGATTAAGAGAGATTAATGTTTCTCATTTTGTGCCCGGGAACAAAAAAACAGAAATAAATTTTCTGATTCTTTTTTCTTTTCCCCAGTATAAAAATTAATCTGGTTCATCCTGAGAACAAAAAATAAATCGGTTTTTACAAACGATTTTTCTATCCATTTATCGAGAACAGAAATAAATAAAAAAATTGATTTCGGGAAGATTGTCATGCACACCCTTAATATATTCGTTACGTAGTAAGTTGGAAAATTTTAATTTAAAAGAAAGAAGTAAAAATATAGCTTAGAACTAAATATTATAACTTGATCCCAAATATTTATTATAACTAAAAATATAGCTTAGAATTATGCTTGCAAGCTTTTATTCAGTAGACCGTCAGAATAGCAAATATGAATTACGTATTCATACTTATCCTTTAAAGTTAGTGAGATTAATACACAGTCGTTACAAATTTACGATGACATCTCATAACTGAATTCTGAAGTTATACCAGATGGTATGTATTTTTTTAGATATTAACGGGTTAATCTGGTTTTTGGTTTATATGTCTTCATCTTCTCTGAAAAAATTGCGACTCTCAAAGTTCGAATTTATTATCTTTTAAGTAGGTCAAATTCTAGGGTTTAACTGGACCAACGTGACGGTGATGGTGTTTATGTATATTTTATAATCCTCTAAGCTTAGTCATTGCCATTTGCCAATGGCAAGTTCCAACGCCGTTTTGCAAGAATAAGGGCTAGATATTGATATCTGTTGGAATTCTGTGCCATTCCCACAAAATTAAAGGGTAGAAGGAAAGATGATGCTTTCGCTTTGTTTAGAAATAAAGGGAATTAGTTTAGATGACAACAAGAGACTTGAGTAAATGAAAAAGAAAGAATTTATTCTCACATGAAAGAGATCATTTAAATATCTTTATTTTTAATCCGTTCCCACGTTCCAGATTAATTTCATAATCAAGCCATAGACTTTAAATTTATGGAGATACGAAAGAGCCAACTGCTCAAGTCTCGTTAGGATTGAGTTAATTTTAAAAAAATAATAATAATAACGGATCATTCGGCACGCTTGTGATTTTAATTATTTCACTTTGAAGTGTAATGCAACTGACAGAAACGATGAAAAACTTATTAAAATAAAACTATATTTTGTCAGTGTGTCCTCAAATAACGTGTCAGCATATTATTAAATATAAATATAATTGTTTCTGCCAAAAAATATAAATATAAAACTTTCTTATATTATATTTACGGAGTAGGTTATATTTACAAACTTTTTTGTTCACAAACTCTTACAAACTACACTAAGTACGACCAATCATACTTTAATCATGCAGTGTACGACCGGTCGTACTTAGTGTAATTTGCAAAAAAAATGTTTGTAAATAGATCTTATCCTTATATTTATAGTAATATAAAATTTAAATTTAAATTTTATTGCATGGAACATAAAAGGCTCTTATATTATATTTTATCCAAGGCTCTTTAGGAACATGAAAGCCGCAGGGAATATGCCAATGCCCTTGGTTTACAATTTAGATTCCCCACAAGGAAATTCCTGAATGTGAATAATCTTTGGTGCTCTGAAAAAAATCTGAAAAAATCATTATTAACTGAAAACAAAAATTGGCCACTAAGATTAGATTAATAGACGGTTATATTTGTCACCACTTAAATTTACCATTCATACAACCAACTCCATAACCATTAAATCAATTTTACATCTAATAGTTGCCAATTAATCTTAATTATTTTCTCTCTTCAGAACTCTTATCCACTCTCACCTTCTTTCCATTGTCTTTATAGGTCTGTTGCAGAAAAAAAAACTGGACTTACTAACAGAACGGAACTGAAGATCTAGGAATTATGACACTGTAATTATGGTTGTCAAAATTTTGATTTTGATTTTTTTTTTTTTTTAAACATTCCATCGGTTCATCGTTTCACGACTAATCCGATTCGGGGCGGGTCCAGGATTAAGGCTTTAAACCCCTCCCAAATTTGATTTATTTATCTGATTTTATGTTTTTATGATTTTTTTTTTCCATCAAGACAATTTTATCAATATTCCAAAAGTTTTTATGTAGGGGTGTACGCGGTCTGGATTGGATCGGTTTTGGAAGCAAAACTCATCTGATCCAATCTCTTCGGTTTGATCATGTAATCATCCATTCGGTTTAGATTTTTTTTCAAATCCGGTCAGATCCAATACAATTTTTTTGGGTTTGGATTGGATCGGTTTTCGGTTTTTTGAATATCCTAAAATTAGTTTCATGATTATTGTGTAAATAACATATATATTGGCTTTGTAAATTTTTTTTGTTTGAAATACAAAAATATCAGTAAACAATACTATAGTTGATCGTGACTAAGTTTTTTCTTGGGTTTAGTTGATGAGTTAATGGGTCTTGAGTTTAGAAATTTTTGGGCTATGATTGGAGAAAAGACAACTAGGTAGATGATAATTAATATATTGGATCGGTTTAGATTGAATCGGTTTTCATCAACCCATCCGAAAACCGATCCAATCCAATTAAAATTTACGATTTTTTTTTTTGTTTTCGATTTATTCGGTTATCGACTTTTCGGTTCGGTTTTCGCGGTTTGAATCGGTTTGGGGTTTGGATCGGTTGATGAACACTCTTATTTTTATGTTTAACGATTTTTTTATATTATGATTTTTTTTTTTCATCCCGATTTTACTTAAAACTCGATTTTAACACCATTCACTGTAGTCTTCACCTTCTCCCCGAAAAACAATATTATAGATCCAGTTTTGTTTTCCATTGTGTCTTTGTTCCAAGTTCATTGTATTCATTCCCTCCTTCTCTTGTTATGGTCCATTCTCTGCACGTCCTACACCCAACTACTCACTGCAAAATGCAAATGTAATCTCCACATAACATTTACACCCGAGGCTCACTTTGCGCTTGTGGATGATCTTACATACATATATAATTACAAATTTAATTCGCAAGCTATTTTTTTTTTTTTGGGAATCAGCTGATTTGAGGTGGATTAGAGAAGGTAACAGTGAGTAAAATCATTATACGCAACCTTTTTCTTTCAGCAATATTTATCACTTCTCCTAGCTCTCGTTCTCTTTATAATAATATCCCATGTACAAAACACTGAAATATTTATAGATGCAACAAATTAAACATGTGCCAACTGTTAAGGCAGTCGCTCACATAATATGTACGCTAATTGTTGTCCACTGTTCACCATCCTCCACAAGATAATCACCGATGCTTGCTTGTTTAGTACTATTACTATAAGTTTAACGCGAAATTATGTATCTAACAATCAGACAACGTACATTATTTTCCAAACAACTGAAATTTTCAAATTAAGTTGGGAAAGAATGGGGCTAATTAACTTGAAAAAAAGAGTGATAGAGCGAGGTTAGGCCTGGTAGTAATATGAGCTAGAAGTTCCCTCTTCATATCCCCCCCCAAAAAAAAAAAAAAAAAAACTAGCAATAAATAAAATAAAAGTGCATATTGGCCACAGACCCTTTCTTTCAAGAGCTGCAGATAGGTTAAGCCAATAATCTCCAACAGGGGTTCAGTGATGCTAATCATTTACAAGGTATTATTTGTTTAAGTCTCTTTTTTTATATTTAATCGGTTGCATGGAAGTGAAGACTCCAGAACCTATGCCAATATACGAGTGTAAGCAGTCCTTAATTTCAATTTTCAAACCAAAACATTGTAGCATCAAAGACATGAGACAATGACATAAAATTTACATTCATATATCACAATTAAGAATCAAGAACTTTAAACTTAAGTTTATCGGAAAAATAAAATAAAATTAGAAACTTAAACCAGAAATGGGGTTCACAACAAGGTTTCCAACAGCTGACTATACGACTATCATGAACAACATTTCTTCCCCTCAGGGCAAATGGTGAGAAAAGAAAGTAAATGAAAATACAAACAGATAAATATAGTAAGTAAAACAATTTTCACCCCAAATCAAAAGCCTCCAAGAAACGTTAGTATTACACATAAAAATAGGATAAATAAATAAATGGAACACTCAATTCAAATAAACTTGTTTTATTTCTTCCGTGGTTTTTTTAATCCTACTTTAATGCTTTCCATCCTTTTACTCTGGTAGTCTGGTTATATAATCAATTGGCCACACCATTGTCCACTGTGAACTCTGCATTTATGCTGCTTTCAACCTTTGGTGGACCTGAATGACGCCTTGGTCTTGCAGGTGAAGCTGGGAAAGAAAGACGCTTCTTTGCAGTCCCAAAGGACCCCTTCTCTGTTTTCCCATTTTCTGTTGCTAATGGACTTTGTGTCCTGGACTTGGCTTTTGCAGACTGAGTTGGCACCATGTAACTTGGAACTGCTGGAGAGCTAGCAAGGCTCTCATCATCTCTCACTGATGACCCAGCAATGGAGTGCCTCCGGAACCGATCTGACTGTACACTGACCATGCTTTTTGAGTCATCATCCATAACCCAGCTGCCCTTTGGGCTTGCCTTCTTCAGTTTCTTAGCAACTGCTGTAGAAGCTAGCTTGGAAGGAGTTGAATGGGACTGTAAGCTAGGCGAGCCGGGATTTTGGCTGGCTGTTGGAGAATGCTTTTCAGAATTGAGCTGGAAACGAGCAAATGATTTGCTGATTTCTCCACCAGTAATGCTGCGGCTTGAACTTTTTATAGATGAATGGTCATTCAGCTCTTTATCCATCAGGCTACGGCTCTCCCAAGGCCGGGCTGCCATCCATCTTTCTAACCAACTCCAACCCCATGTAGGAATGGTTGGATCCATGAACATTGGATTTATAGATCTAGATGAGTTCTTCCAGTTTTGCTGTCAAATAATTTTATTTCGCAAATATTAAACCCTGAATTTGTTTGAAATATCAAGGAACTTAAACTTGTGGCTGTGAATTATATCATAGGCAGACACTGATATTCATTCAAAATACAATAGGTACATAATATAATATCCCACTTCATTTCAGGTAACTCGATACTGCCATTGACAAAAACTGAGGAAGAAGTTATGCTGCAAATTAACCAAGCATATAGTTGGATTGTGCAAAAAATCACTGGCAGTGAGAAAGGAAACTGCAGAGGATATGGCTCTAAAGATAGTGACAAAACAGAAAAGGATTCATGCATTTACCAAGGCTAAGATTCAGATGAAAAGAGAAACAGCTTCAAGAGATAAGGAAACAATGAATAAAGTAGGTATAATAACAACATAACAAGAATGCTTGTGTTCTCATTTTTGTTCTTTATACTATGTGATATTCTTCCAAAGATCTTCCAGTTCATCTAAATTTTTTTATCCATTACTTCACATATGTAAATTTATAAGAAAAATAGAAAACCTGATGAGTGAAGGCATAAGCCAGTGCTCTTTCTCTTCTCATAGTAGCCTCATACTTGCTTAGTAACTTGGCTTCGATTTGTTCTTTTGATTGTAGGCTGTCATCCCATTCCTCCCCAATCTATCATGACCATTTTGAAACAAGTTTAAAGCATTACAAACACAATATGTTAAAAAGTCAAACAAACATTGAGTCAATGACAAGATATTAGCATTTCAAAATAAATTAAGGAAATGAAAACTGGACCCGCATGCTCTCAAGCTCTCTTGCATGCTTCTGTAAGAGTTGTCTTTGCAGAGTCTGATTCTCCTCTAACATTCTGATCCTCCTAGAACGAATCTGGGATTGCACACGAGCTAATGTCTGCATAGAGCGGAGGGTACTTGTGGCTTGGCGTTTTACAATGGGCCCTTCCATCAATGATTTCAACCTGACCAGCCCTCTTAAAGCCCGCAATGCTCTTCTTGCCTAAATTATTTCAAAAGAAAGTTTACCTCGAAATGTAAGTCAAATAACAAATTTCCCTTTGCTGCAATTGTTGATTACCACCGACAGATATATAACTTGATCTATTTTCAGTAAAGATATATAAGATTTTATATGGATTCAAATTTAAAGAGTTAAAACTTGATCTATTGTTATAGTAAAACTTTTGACTCAGTTAGAAAACAAGAAATTGCCACATTATTTCTGTAACTGAAGCTTTTCACTTGCAGTAAAAAATTTAGTAAATTACTCTCTCATCCCATGTATTTGCATTTAATACTCAGACCTCCTGTTTATCGTGAAACCCAACGCATACCCCTTGTATGCAAAATGCTGTCAGATCTAGCAGACTGGTTAAGTGAACTGTTACAGGAAAAAAAAAAAAAGGACGAATTTTTTTAGTGGAGTAGAATTTAAGGTTCATTTTGGTTCCCAACTGATAGACCCATAGTTTATCATGTTTCTAGGGCTAATTTTACATAAATTACACGGTCAAAAGCATGATTAATTAAGTTTTATAGTGAAAAAGCATGAAAGTTAGAATCGGATCTAACATGTTTTGTAATTGTTGGTTTTGAAGGCAAATTGATAAGAAGTTGAGCAAAAACGGAACAAGGGACTTGGAGTTAAGAATGGAAGATCAAAGAAGTCTAGAAATACAACCAAGAAGCTAAACCAACAGTTATGAGCGTGTTAAAACGTGCTAATTACTGAGCAAACATGAAGAAAAGTTTCTGGATGAGCACGTTTAAATGTGTTGTTTAACATTTAAACGCGCTAGCATGAAGGAAGTCCCAGTCAATGAGCGGGTTCAAATGTGCTTTCCAACATTTGAACGCAATACAACAGTGGAAAATAACACTTTAGCGCGTTTGAACGTGCTGATCAACATTTGAACGCTCTCCTGCGATCCAATAAAAGCCATACTTGATATTCACTTAGGGCACGATTTTCACTCATATAAAAGGGGATTTCAACAGAGATTAAGGAGTTTTTGATAATTCTGATTGGAGAATCCTAACTAGGCAATAAAGGAGCGTGTCTTTCATGCTTTGAAGCATTGGAAGCGGGTGGAATTCACGAATACGCTGAGAACTCTAAAGATTAACAAGCTATCTCATCAATGGAGTTTGGGGATTCTTCATTGTTTTTATGTGTTTTTTGAATTCGCTATGCTAGGCTAGATTCTTATGTAGTTAGGGGCAGATGGACCCCAATTGAGTTTATATGTTTATGAATTAAATTGTCTCTAAATTTCTTCCTTTCTATAATTGAATGAATTTGTTTGAGTTTAATGTTTTTTATGAGTTTGCTCCTCATAGATTGATTTAGGGAAATTGTATGACAATAGGAATGTTGGTGCATGAACCCCGATTTAACAAATTCATCATAATCCTTGTGATTTAGGGATAGACATAGGGTATTGTGCAATCTTTAGATTCTTGATCTTAATGCATGTTTTCTTGAAGAACAACTGGGAAACTAGGATTCTTTCAAGATTGCATAGAAGTAAGATAACAAGGGATCGAACCTTAATTAATGTAGAAAGAATTGATTGGCAATATATTAAGGACGAGTTCTTGACTTTTTAATTCATAACATGTAGAGGAGATTGGGGAAATTGAACCCTAACTACACTTATCTTGATTGTCAAAACCAACTTCTTTTCAATTCTTGTTTTTACTTTTGCAATTTTATGTTCTTGGCTGTTTTTAATTTTAATTCAAAGTTTCTCGAAATCGATTGTCCATCTAAATTGTAGGTAGTGAACTAGTGCTTGAACACCGATCCTCGTGGAAACGATCTCGTACTCAAAGTACACTATTATTACCTTTACGACCGGTGCACTTGCCGAAGTCACAACACCAACCATTTGAAGGTGGAGTTGCACCAAACAAATATGTTCTTTACAAGGCTCAATAAGAATATAAATGGCAGTTGATGACAAAACATGACGACTTAATGACTCAGTCAACAAATCGTCAAGCTTGATAACATTGTAGAGTTAGTTGTATCATTTCTTTTATAAATACCCGGGGGTTGGGGTTTATTGTAGGTTTTTTGAAAAAATAAAATGACTCTCATTGAATGTTGAGTTAAATGAATTGTGAAAAAGAGGGAGAGGGAAAAAATGATGAACAAAGCAATTTTTATTGGTTTAAATCAAAATTGAAGCACATACCAAGTATCCCCTAAAAGCTGTTTGAATCTTGATTGCTGCCACTTCATCCTTTGGTTTACCTGAAAACCGAGCAATTCTGGCAGCTTCAACCCTAACGGCTGCTGTCCGAACAGTAGGAACAGGTTCTTCAGCATTTGTGGCAATTGCAACTTCAACAACATGATCATGACTGATTTCATTTTCTAGATCAGTTAATTTAATCTCTTCTGGTGGAGGAAGAGGAGGTGCTTTATCATTTTCTGAGTATGACTCAGAAGTCTGCAATTTTTGCTTCCCAAACCATTTCTTCTTTGATTTACTTGATTTCTGCAAAATCAGTTGGTAAAACTATATGAAACATCCCAGAAAATTGAGAAAAGTTAAATACAAATTTTATCCAAACCTGATCTTTCCTCTCCTTTGAGTCAGGGCTGAGAGCTTTCTTCACTGTAGAAAACCAATTTCCCTTCCTCCCCATTTTCTTGGCATTCCTTAATTTGATCCTTTATACCGAAACAAGAAAGGGGAAATTTTGAAGATTTGAAACCTCATAATCCAAAACAATTAAATTTGTAGTAGCAAATCCAATGGCATCTGCTGATATTATCAAATGACAATAGGACTAGCAAACAATGAAAAGTGTACGCCTCCTTGCACAATATAGTTATTCATTTTTTTCCTTTTAAGAAATGGAAAAGAACAATAAGCCTCTGCACGAGAAATTCATAAGGAACATTAATGGGGAAATAGAAAAATAAAAAAGTCTACACTAACAAACCATTCAAATTCCTAATCCCTAGTTGTCTATCAGTCCTGTATTAATTCTATCTGGGTACCCCATAAATGAAAGTAAACCACGTTTGGGAAACCAAACAAGAGGTTCTGAGTCGAATCAAACTACAAAACTATTGAATTTATCTCCCTTGTCGCATTTTTCATAGCAAGGTAGCACACGAAAATGCAGATTTAATTGGTTGACTTAGCTAGAACAGGATTCTAGTTGAAGTTGCAAGATTTTCGCCAAGGGAATAAGTGGGTAAGAAGAGATTGAGAGAAATTTACAGAAAAACAGGAAACTATTGATAGCTTAGATGAAGTTAAAATTGAGTTCCAATGAAGAAGAAAATGGTAAGTACCTGAACTGAAACAAAGTGACAGATCTCAAATATCTGCTTCTGACCCTTTCTCTCTCTCAGCAAAAAGATTGTAACTTGAAGATCACACTTGCATCAACCAAACTACACCTTTATTTCTCTCTCTCCTCTTTCTTCCTTTAAAGAGGGAAAATCAGATCTAGCCAAATGCTAATACAAAGAGAGTTTGAATTATAACAACAGCTGGTTCTGATTGGGTTGGTCACAGTGGGGCCCTAGTGGTTTTACCCTGTCCAAGTAATCAAATCAAATTAACGGTGTCGCTCATGAGTGATGATGTTGGTAATGCTTGATGAGGTGGAAAACTAAACAAAGTGTCACATTTTTTATAATTTTTTTATCCAAAATGTTACGTAAATAATAGAGTAAATATCTTTTTTGGTCCTCACCAAATTTTACTATGCCCGTTTTAGTCCCTAACAAATAAAAAGGCTCATCGTGGTCCCTAAAAAATTTAAAATTGACCCTCTTTAGTCCTTTTAGGGATTAATATGGGTCTTTTTTAAATTTGTGATGGACAACGATTTCAACTAAATAGGTCTATTTTGAATTTTTTAGGGACCATAGTGGGCCTTTTTATTTGCTAGGGACTAAAGAGGACATCGTAAAATTTATTGAGAACCAAAAAGTGTATTTACTCTAAATAATATTTTTTATCAAATTAGCACGTGTTGAAATTTCTTAAGACTGATAGCAAATTTAATTAGGCTATGTGACATATTTCTATTAACATAGGGATACCAAATTTGTTATGACTAATAATGGTTTAATCAATTTTTTCTCCAAAAGTATATTATGTGTCATAAAATTATAGGCTAATTAAATTCGTTATTATTTCTAACGAATTTAATAAATATGAGATTAATTTTGAGTTTCCGACTCTAATGGTATGACAATTATTCATATTTGAACCCCTACTTCTTTTTTATTCGTCCATCGTGATATTATACTATCACTTTATCCAATTCTTGGAAAGCAATTTAATGCAACTTATCACGATTCCTTATTTTCTTGCAGTGATAACTTATAACTGAAGAGTTTCTAGTAACTTTATTTTTGGCTTTTACCAAATGAAAAAAAAAATTCTCATATTAAAGCGTACAATTTTGTGTTAAAACGGTCATAGTTTAATGGGTTTTATTATTCTCCTTCAACATAAGATAGGTATCTTATGTTGTAGAGATAAAATGGGTGAGTCCCACCATTACAAGAAAAAAGAAAAATGTGAGGTGCGGAAATCGAAGTGAGAGAGTAGGAGAAAAGTAATCTTATGTAAAAGAAGAGTAATATTTTCCTAGTTTAATACATATTTATTAGCTATTTATATTCTCTGTATATGCAAAATTAAAAAAAAGATATTGTAAAGTAAAAAATAAAAAAATAAAAGATATGCACTAAAATAAAATTATGTCATTTAAAATAATATAAATTTGTGTTATTTAAAATAATTAATGCTTTTTTATTTGGGGAAGGATATACTTACCACCAAAAATATTTATCACATTTACAACCAATTTAATTACCGTTGATTTTTGTTAATCTAACGGTTATAATTTATCGAAAATTATTGGATTGCACTTATTAATTAATTATTAATTTTCAATAAATTCAATAAATTATAATCGTTAGATTAACAGAAATTAATGATAATTAGATTGGTCGTAAAGATAGTAAATATTTTTTGTGGTAAGTATTTCTTACCCTTTTTCCATTTAGTAAATAATAATGCTTTAGTTTAATTTTTTTCCCCACTAGGTGTAGTGTAGCTCATAATAGATGGTGGTAACTTGTCGAACAAACTCATCTAACTACCTATAAGGCTATAATTCATAAACATCTACGCAAGCTGTGTTCTAAAAATATATGAACCACATCCTTTTCATACTTCTTGAATTGCATCCAGTCTCGAACATTTTAATGCAGAGAGCAAGTTTTATTTGATTAAAGAAGTATTATCCCTGAATGAAGATGGTACTCGATCCTAGCTAAAGTCATCTTCCTTTTATATGTGCTAGCATGGAGTTTAAAAAACATATATGCCTAAATTGTAAATTCCACCATTACAAGTTTTTAATAAATTAATAAGCTACACTATCAAATTATAGTAGAAGCGTGGCAGGGTTCATGACCATTTCAAATAATTTATCTTTTCTTGGTAAAAGTTTGATTTTTTGACTCAAGATCGTTGCCTTTGTAAATATAACAAATTCATTTCTATGGTATATCATATTCCTCCGTTAATTTTATAGGTAAAGGTATTAGGCATAATAAATCCAAATTATTAAACGATTAATTATAATAGTACTATAATAGGATAAAAAAATACTAACTAGCTCAGATAAAGAAAATTAAATAATTGCGAAGGCATATGATTAAAGTCCACTTTCATTCGTCTTTTTCTTCAAATATAATGGGTGTGAGTTGAAACCTGAAAAATAAAATGAAATCCTAGTGGTGGGATTGGAGTATCAATCAATGCTAATTAGATACATAAGTTTATTAAAATATAAATTTCCTTAAAATGGATATTTTATCAAAATAAAACCCCTTAAAATATGAAAAGATGTCAATATCATAAATAACATAATTATCATCAAATCCGTAAACTCTGTATTCTGCATAATCTATTTTGCATAATTTTTTATGGGTTTTTTGTCTATTGGTTTTTATTGTTTTTGGCAGAAAACCAAGATATTTTTAAAATTCAATTTTATTTTCATCCTTATTTTTGTACAACACTAGATAGTTGGATATTGGATACAAATACTGATTCTAAAATTATTTCACGTTTATTAATAAAACTGTTAGAAATTAATTCTGCTTTTTTATTGGTTTCTGAATGCAGGGAGGAACTGCTTCCCATGGCCGACATTGTAACCCCAAATATAAAAGAGGCATCGCTTTTACTTGGTGACATGCCACTAAAATCTATTTCTGATATGAGCACTGCTGCAAAATTGATACATGATTTGGGTCCTAGGTTCGTTGCTGTTTAATATATTTGAACTTTTTGGTTCCAGTCTAACTAAATCATGTTTTAAAAGTATTAAGATTTTTTGTCTGTAACTGTTATGAATAGTTATTTGTCTATGCTTTAAGAAACTTGTGGAAATTTCAAATGTAAGTTTCTTCTTAAACAGAACTAAGTTTCTAACTTGGATGCATTAGTAGACTTTCAACATTTTGTTTGGTACAGCTTGAGCTTTACAAGACATAACATATTGTCCTTTTAAAATTTTATTTCATGTTTTGACAAAATTCGAACTATTAGAAAATAATGTCACTAATTGCTCTTGCAGTACTCTTAAATCAAATATGTTAAATAACAAGAGAAAAGAGAGTAACATTTGAAATATTTCTGTGTGTATTGACTGATGAAGGTTGTACAATATATAAACACACTAATGGACTAAGCTTAAACCTAATGTAATCTGACCTAATACAAAATAAGGAAACCCTAATTACAATATATTTCTAACACTCCCCCTCAAGCTGGAGCGTATAGGTTATATGCACCAAGCTTGTTACATATAAACTCTATTCGAGGGCCCCTCAAATATTTTGTAAACACATCTGCTAATTGCTCATTAGAGGGTACAAAGCTAGTTTTAATTTCACCAGCAAGAACCTTTTCTCGAACAAAGTGGCAATCTATTTCTATATGCTTGGTTCTTTCATGAAACACTGGATTTGATGAAATGTGAAATGTGTAGAGCTGCTTGATTATCACAAATGAGAGTTTTCTGTCCAGTGTCTCCAAACTTAAGTTCTCTGAGAAGCTGTTTAAGCCAAATGAGCTCGCAAGTAGTAGTCGCCATAGAGCGGTATTCTGCTTCAGCACTTGATCTGGCAACTACGCTTTGTTTCTTACTTTTCCAGGAAATCAAGTTGCCTGCAACAAAGACACAATACCCAGAAGTAGATCTCCTATCAGTTGGACAACCAGCCCAATCAGCATCACAATAGCCAACCACTTTATCATGACCTTTATCTTCATATTCAAGGCTTTTCCCTGGAGATGCCTTGATATACTTAAGAATACGAATGACTGCATTCCAATGTTCTTGACATGGAGAATTGAGAAATTGACTGACAACACTAACTGCAAAGGAAATATCAGGCCGAGTGACTATGAGGTAGTTCAATTTTCCAACCAATCTTCTATACTGCTCAGGATTTGAAAAGGGCTCCCCCTGATTTGGTAGAAGCTTGATACTTGGATCCATAGGAGTATCAACAGACTTTGAATTTAACAGAGCAGTTTCTTCAAGAATATCCACAGCATGTTTCCTCTGAGATATCACAACACCAGCTTTAGATTGGGCCACCTTGATTCCTAAGAAGTATCGAAGTTTCCCAAGATCCTTAGTCTGAAAATGATGACATAAGTGTTGTTTCAATCGAGTGATCCCATGCCGATTACTGCCTGTGATGACAATATCATCCACATATACCACCAGATAAATAGATCCAGAAGCAGAATGATGATAAAAGAGAGAAAGATCAGCTGCACTCCGAGTCATGCCAAATTGTTGAACAACACTACTAAATTTACCAAACCAAGCTCTTGGAGATTGTTTGAGGCTATAGAGAGACTTACGAAGACGACAAACAAGACCTGACTCCCCCTGAGCAACAAATCTAGGAGGTTGCTCTATATAAATTTCTTCCTCAAGATCACCATGAAGAAAAGCATTCTTGATATCCAGTTGGTAGAGAGGCCAATAGCTAATAGCAGCCATGGCAATAAAAAGGCGAACAGTAGACATTTTCGCCACAGGAGAAAAAAGTATCAATAAAATCCAAGCCAAAGACCTGAGTGAAACCCTTCGCCACCAAGCGAGCTTTAAGACGATCCACTTGACCATCAGGTCCAACCTTAACAGCATAAATCCATCTGCAACCAACCACAGATTTTCCAGAAGGAAGAGGCACCAGGTCCCATGTGCCATTGTGATGAAGAGCACTCATTTCATCAATCATAGCTTGTCTCCATCCCGAATGTGAAAGTGCTTCACCTGTGGTCTTAGGAACAGATACAGAGGACAAAGAGGAAAGGCAAGCAAAATATAATGGAGAAAGACGATGATAACTAATATTGACTGTATACCTGGCCGGAGGGCGAGTATCACGAGTACCCTTACGAAGAGCAATGGGAAGGTCACTATCCGAAGGTGGGATCGAAGCTGTGGGAGGAGATGCAGTTGAATGTGAGTCCACAGATACATCTGACGAACTATGCTCAATCTCATCAGCAGAATATGTGATAGAAGGAGAGTCAGAAACATGGACGGGTAAAGACGGAAGGTAAAGAAGGTCACTTGGGAAGGACGACTGTACAGAATCAGTATCCACAGGAGTAGTAGAGGTTCCAAAAAAGGGAACTGATTCAAAAAAGGAGACATCCGCCGAGATAAAGTATCGACGTAAAGTGGGAGAGTAGCAACGGTAACCCTTCTGAGACCGAGGATAACCCAGAAAAACACATTTATGAGACTTGGAAGCTAATTTATCCAAACCTGGACCAAGATGATGAACAAAACACGTAGAACCAAACACATGTGGAGTTAAAGGATATAAAGCTTGATGGGGAAATAAAATAGAGTGAGGTACCTTATGATTGAGAACAGATGATGGCATGCGATTAATGAGATAGCATGCAATAAGTATAGCATCACCCCAGAATGTGTGTGGAACATTACCATCAATTAACAAGGCACGAGTGGTTTCAACCAGATGGCGATTCTTGCGCTCGGCTACACCATTTTGTTGAGGTGTATGAGGGCAAGATGTTTGATGAAGAATGCCATGAGATGAAAAGAATTGTTGAAATTGATGAGATAAGTACTCACATGCATTATCACTACGAAAAGTACGAATAGGAATACCAAATTGAGTTTTTATTTCATTATAAAATAACTGAAAAATAGAAAACAACTCAAACCGCTTTTTCATTAGAAATAACCAAGTACATCTGGAATAATCATCAATAAAAGTAACAAAGTACTTAAAATCCAAAGTAGAAGAATGACGACTTGGTCCCCAAACATCAGAGTGGACCACAGAAAAAGGAGAAACAGCTTGACGACTAAGACGACTCGGAAACGTACTACGAGTATGTTTCCCAAACTGACAAGACTCACAATTTAAAGTAGAAAGAGACGATAAATGGGGAACCATTTTCTGAAGCTTTGCAAGACTAGGATGGCCCAGACGAGCATGGATAGTAAGAGGAGAATCCACAGTGGAGCAGGCTGAAGAAGAGGGAACTAGTTGATAGAAGCCCTGAGACTCACATCCTTTGGTAATCTCCTTCCCCGAACTCCGATCCTGAAAGATGACAGAGGTTTTAGTAAAAGAAACAACACAGTCAATGGATTTGGTTAACCGACTAATAGAAAGTAAGTTAAAAGGAGAATCGGGAACATATAGAACATGATCCAGAGATAAATTAGGTAAAAGAAGAACCGTGCCAATCCCCCTTGATTGGACCAGAGACCCATTGGCCATAGTAATAGTGGAAAAAGAACCAGTAGTACAAAGGGAAGTGAATAAGGACTTATTACCAGAAATGTGATCAGAATCTAGAGTCCAAGGGCCAATAGAGTGCAACTGAGATATGCCAGCAAAAGAATTACCAGAATTACCAGTGGGAGCAATGGATGCAGTAGGACCTGATGTTTGCTTCTCAGACCACCAAGTCACAAAAGCTTTTGCCTGACTCCAAATAGCTTCACAGGTAACAGCAGGTCGAAAAATCTGCTTGATAGACGGATGAAGAGTAGCTTTAATGAGACTACACAATTGAGCATCAATCATCTTCCATCGTGTGCGCTCATTTTCTGCCACAGATTTCGCCTTAGTGGTGAGATGGGATGTATAATTCTGCCCATCCAACCAGAGTCGCAGATCGGAAGACCAAGTATCATAATTGGACCCATCCAATTTATCCACACTCAACGGAGCAAGGATATAATTTGAGAAAATAGTAGACTCCGACTTTTGTCCCGCCGGAGTCCTAGAAACAGAAACATTGGAGACATGAGTGTCCATAATCAAAGGAAAAAAGCAAAAAGAACAGGTCAAAAACTAACCGGTAGAAGAGGGATCTGTGCGTCAACACAAAAAGAGGTCCAAACACCAAAACAAGATCAGATCCAGAACCTACGCAAGGAGACGAGAAGATCGCAACTAGCCGCGGCCGGAGAGGGGCCGCCACGCGCCGCCGGAGTGAAGGAGAGTGGCTGAGCTGTCACGTGCGCGTGAGGGCGCGTGTGACCTTGAAATTGGACGAGACCGGTGGCGTTGGAACCGCGCGGCGGAGACGATCACGGTGGTATATGGATCGCCGGAAAAGGTGACTAGACGGTGGTTCTGGACGAGACAGAAGTTGTATGCGGAGCGAGAAGCTTCTGAAAAGTGACAAGGAGACAGCTCCGGAAAAAAAAAAATTAACCGACGATGAACAGTGGGTTCACCGGAAAAAAGAAAAAAAAATTCAAAGTCCCTTAGGCTCTTGATACCATGTTAAATAACAAGAGAAAAGAGAGGAACATTTGAAATATTTCTATGTGTATTGACTGATGAAGGCTGTACAATATATAAACAAACTAATGGGCTAAGCCTAAACCTAATGTAATCTGACCTAATACAAAATAAGAAAACCCTAATTACAAAATAAGGAAACCCTAATTACAATATATTTCTAACAAAATATATAACAACGATAAATTGGTATCATATCTTAGTGAATTATCTCAAGGGAGAAACATACTCTACGTGTTTTACTCAAGACATACTTCCGGTTATCAAAAAAAAAAAGACATACTTCCAAATGGATACTTTTAGGAAATTACTTTTGCATATATGCTTAGAACGATATAGTGAAACAAACTTCTAAGATCAGAACAACATAGGTGAAATTGTATGTATGGTATACACTTTCAGCTCAAGTTGAAAACATGTAACGTTGCATATGACATGTTTACCTGTAATTATTTTTGCTTATATTATAGTAGCATTGCCTTACATTTGTTTTTTTATTATTCTTATTTGTTTTTCTTCAGGCTTTCCCAAGTAACTATACACTTTATACTGTTTAAGTGTTTATATCTAAATGGCTGATACAATATCCAGAACATGGACCTCGAAACCTTTTAGGGGTGTTTGGTTAAGGTGAAATTTTTTTTTACTAGAAAAATATAAATACTAGGAATCTACCGGGAAAGTGAGTTAGATAAGAAAATTTTACAAAAGTTGTTTGGTTGGGCAAATTTTTATCAAGAAAATTGAATGAAATTCCTGAATATGTGTTTGGTTGAAGATAAAATATTGATGGAAAAATTTATCGAAATTACAAAATTATCCTTTTAAAAATAACCCTTTTGTACCACTTTAATAACTTAGCCAGTTTTCTCAGACAAATACCACTTTTTGATATTCTTTCTGGAATAGTGTTTTTGTTGATTTTTACATGCAATTATTTATTGATAAGCAAGTGAGTTAGATGGATAAAATTTATCACATCCGTAAACCAAATGTGGAGAATTGAGAATGCCTTCTGCACTTCACTAAGAAACGGGGAAAACTCTTAAAACAAACACCCTCTTAGTAAAATCTTTCTAAAAGAACGCATTGCATATAATGCACTTGTACTGATGAAGTTTGATACTCTGCGAGAAGTAAAGTGATTGTTTAATTGAATTTCACTTTGGCCCTGAGGGGCTAAGCAGTACTTTTGGAGTTAATAAAGCCTTTACTGTGTAATTGAGACATGGATTCATCATATGTCTCTCATTTTCTCATTATTCAATAGTAATGATGCCCAATAAATAATTCCATCGCTTGCTTTGTGTAATATCCAAATAATAATATTGTAATAATAAGTTTATTTATTTTATTGTGTAAAATGATATATAACTTATAGTATTATAAAATATATAATGAGTTCAATTTACATGGATACTTACACAAATTCATAATAAAGTATGAATATTTTGAAGGAAATCTTAGATTTATGCGGAAGCGGTTTAGGACCTAGTACATTGGTATGCTTACCGAATCATCCTTGTTTCACAATTACCTCTCGGTGCGCAGGTGTCGTGTAGAATCTTCCCTTGTAGGATTCCTCTTCACGAACAGCTCACCTCAGCGCCGCAGCACGAACAACCTCCTTGAAGCTGGACTGTGGCAGATCTTCCAGACTATCTCTCGAGGAGGATGAGATGGTTGTGTGGGCAACCGTTCAGATGATGAACGTCTGCCTCTTGGGGTTTGTTTCTGATGATCTATTCACCTTGGAGGCACAAGAGGAGAAAACTATGAATATATACGCTTAGGTCTTAGACATAACTCAACCCTAAGCCTCATGGGCTCAAGTTTCACTGAAGCCCAATAGGACTTTAGTGACCAAAAGAGCATATATCCAACAATCTCCCACTTGCTCTTTAAGATAAACTTGAGTTCGTAAACCCAAGACCATGTAACCCATAAGCTATCATCATCTGATAATATACCTCATCCCTTGTCTCGAGCTAGCCTGGGGACCTACCATTTGTCATTGATCAAGGCTCCTGATAATCTTTACAAGATTATCTAATTCGGTGCTACTCCACTAAAAGCCCGAACGTGAACTCCAAGATTAATGACCTTTATAACATTAATATGCATTGCCCCTTTATAGAATGTCTATAATTCATTGATTAGTTTTCTGTAACCCAATCAATTATTTATTCCCTTGACTTTGATAATTTCTCTAATGGATTACATGCACTGGCCAGTGTCTTTAATATCCAAGTACCGAAATATATCAAGGGGACATTTCCTATAAATTCCTTGTTGTTTATCTCATAAATACTGATAATCAAATAATCTCACTCCCAAAACACCGAGTTATTGGCCGTCAAAAGATCGGACCTCACCCGTTGGTAAATCAAAGAATGAAAACTATTTGATTACCTATTTATAATAAACTCAGGATTAAGAGCAATCACATAACTATAGTTAACTGGAGATTTGATACCTTATGACAGAAAAACAACCTTAATCAAATCTCTCCTTGATCCTTTCAATGTGAATGTTAATTCATACCAATATTTTACAATGATTCGGACAAAATCATTTCATAAAATATTGCAGCCTGAATAAAGTGCCCAACTTTATTTAACGGCTGTGACTCCATTCATCAATTGTGAGATCCTATGATCATGTCCTCCATGAACGTATCCATATGATCATATACTCCACAATTTGATCCGGACCTTTATGTTTGTAAATAGTGCGCAAAATAAATAAATAAAACCTTATTTATGAAATTCAGAAAATTATTTTATTGTTTCATCGTCTTACTCCAAGAGCACAATGAAACCAATAACTCCCACTTGCTTAATGCAAGTATGGGATCCTCCTAAGACCCAAAGAAGTAATATGTCTCTCGAACACAAGTTCAGGCAAACTCTTAGTAACTGGGTCTGCAAGATCCACCTCTAATGCTATCTGAGTTTAGTGAAAAACTCATAGCTCGAGGTTGATTTTCTTGAGTCAATATCCACTTGAAATAACTGAATTTTTGAAAACTCAGCTTTTCAAGACTCCCACTAGAATATACCAGGATATAATCTCTCGTTCTCCAAAGATACTTGAGTACATGCTTAACAATAATCTAGTATTCCTCTAGGTTCAAAATGGTACTATCTCACTACTCCCACTACGTGACAGATGTCTGGTTTAACGCCCAACATGATATGCGTGAGTCTACCTTTGCCAAAGCATAAGATATCTTGCTCATGCATTCTTCCTTCTTAGAAGTCTTTGGTCACTCCTTAGGAAGATGAATTTCACATCTGAGAATTATAATTCTTCTCTTAGAATTCTCATGTTGAATTTTGGGTTTTGTCAATGTAAGTAGCCTGAGGTGATGCCAACAACTTATTCTTCCGGCCTCATAAGAGTTTTATACCAAGAATATAATTGGCTTCCCCAGTACTTCCATACCAAAACACTAACTTAGCCAACTCTTTATGCTTGATATTACCTCCACATTGTTTCTAATAAGGAGCATATCATCTACATAAAGTACCAGAAAGGCTACTGTCTTCCGTTGTATCCTTTACATACAAATACACATCATTCATCAAGGTTCTCTCAAAATCAAAATTTTGATAACCTGATCAAAACTGATGTTTCAAGACCTGGATGACCTGGATGCTTGCTTAAGTCTATGAAATAGACTTTCACAACTTGCATACCGTGTGTTCCTACTCATTTGCTATAAACCCTTTTGGTTGTTGTATGTAGATATCCTGACATCCAACTCCCAAAATGAAATCTCATAATTGAGACTTATAGCAACTACGAGAATCTGGATAGACTCAAGCATGGCGTCTGGCAAGAATTGCCTCCAAGCTAGCTTTGAAGGTTTTCACCTTTCTGTCCATCCTCTCTTTGCCTTTTATGTCCACATGCACCTTGTGGGTTTTACCCCTCTTGGTGTCTTTACTAGGACCGAACGGAGTTGAAATACAAGTATTTCATCTCATTGTTCATAGCCTGAGCAACACTTGATCAACAACATCTTCTAGTGCATTATCGTAACTAGTAGGATCAATGTCACTCAACAAGAAACAACTTGAGAGTTAACAAGGTTCTCGCCCACTATGAATGTACTGCACTAGACCTTGTGTATTTATAGGTAAAACAAAGAGTGGGTCAAATGATGGATCTTCAATTTCTTGAGGATCCGCTTATCCTTGATATTGTTCCTTTACATGTGATACTAATATTTCTACTAGTGTCACTTATATATTATCATATTGAATTTTCAATCATGGTTCTCTTGTTTGTTCACTTAGAGATATATCTATCCCCTCTTGAACAATCAAGGGAACAGTGGATGAAGCTTCTAGAGATTCTGGAAATTCTTGATCTGAGATAAATCTCATCAAGAATAACCTAACTTCAGAGCTTATAATTTCTTATCTAGTCCTCCTTTAAGAAAATCATGTGAGTGCTCACTTAGATTATCTTGTCCTTAAGACTAAATAAGAAATCATCCCTAGTTCTTTTAGGGTAGCCAAAAGATATGCACTCTTCCATACAAGATTCCATCTCATTTGACTGTTGTTGTAGGACGTGTGCCATAGCACCCTAAATCCGAATATGGTTTGATCTGGGCTTGCACCCTTTCCATAATTCTTTAGGTGTCTTTACAACAAACTTTGACGAAATCAAGTTAAGAAGGTACATTTCCTTCTCTTAGGCATCTCCCTTGAACAACATTGGCAAAGATGAATAACTGAACATGATCTTCACCAAGTCTAGAAATGTTTGATTTTTGCATACTGCAACTTCATTCAACTAACGCGTTCTTAGAGTTGACAGTTACGAAAACAATTCCCTCTTAAATCAGGTAAGACCTGAAATTACCAGACAGGTAGCCAAACACTATAGTAGACCAAAGTGTTTTGATTTGAACACCTACATGCTTTTCTGCCTCAGACTAAACCTCTTGGAAATTTCCAAAAGCTTTAGACTTATGGCGCACTTGGTTCATCTGTCCAAATCCAAAGTAAACATTCATATAATGAAGTACTCATCACCTCTTCTGGTCTGAACGCTAAGTGGTCCACATACTTTAGTATGTACCAATTCCAGTTGAATAGTTGCGCAAACCTTTTTGGCCCTTGTAGGATTGCTTGGCCATTTTACCTTCCAAATAGGACTAACATGTAGCTGTTAGTTAAAAGATTCTTGAACTTTCAGTCCTTCTTTTAACTAAAACATGTTTCCTACTTGAGATAATATGACTCAATCACAAAGGCCAAAGTTATGTTTCATTTGAAACTTTTATTTCTTTGGTGAAATTTCTTGTTCATCATCCTTTCCATTCAACATAACAAATTTAAAAAGGTTATAGGACATAGGTAATAAAGACTATTTAAACAATGTACCAGAACACAAGACGAAGATGAACTTCGAAATGTAACTGAGGAATCAATTGCATTGTCAACCCATGTTTTAACCAAAACAACTAACAAAAATTGAATTCCTCTTGAAATCTGGAACAAATAAACATTCACCCAAAACCATAGTCTTATAAATAACTTGTCCTACTGCAAATGCAGACACAAGTTCCCATTTTCAAGCTTAAAATATCTATGTCCATTGCTGACAGGCATGCCATGTTTGAACTACTACAAAGAGTAACAAACATAATCAGTGATTCCTGAATCAATAATTCATTCACTGATCAGGCCTTGATATGCCCATGTCAGGTTCTTTTCATCTCCTCTGGGCAATTTTTCTTTCAGTCTGCACTTGAAGAACTTGCCTTGCGGCTTCTTCATAGCAACTGGTTTGACAACTGATAACCAAGTCATTTTGTTCTTGTTACCACCCTTGGGTTTCCCTTTGGATTTAACAAGACTCTTAGCAAAACCTGCACCGACTGCATTCTGTCTAGCAGAGCTGCTAGACGCAGCTAACATGTCATTAAGAGTCTGAAGCATTTCTACTCCACTCTTAATCATGTACACTTGCTTCTGCAAGTATTTGGAAAGACTGACAATAATATAGCAGCGAACTACCATATCTGTCACTTCCCAATCTGAGAAATGCATCTTAGTTTCCAAAGACGCATCCTCTGCAGCTTGCTATGGCCCTCGCATTGTCAGAACAAATTTTAGCTTCCATGTTTTAGAACAATATCAAAAAAATTTGCTTTTCACTTATTCATAGTTGGTACCATCTAGAGGTTTTCGACTCAAAATCATTTCTAAGATATTTTCTGAAAAACATATAAAGCACACAATTACAAACAAATAATGCAATAAACAAACGAAGTGCAAGTAGATTCTCATAACTACTCTTGTTTATTGTTAACAATCCTTCAGTTTATCTTTACAAGGCTTACGATGGGCAAGTCACTTGTAAAAACCAAAATTGTTATTTGGGCCTTCAGTGCCATTGCCAGAGCCTCGTTGGGAGGGTTAACAATTTTACCAAAGTTGAATGTAATTAACCATTGTTTAATTTCAAAATTATCCTTAGTGTCTAAGCATTGCCGACAATGGGCCGTACAATACTTTACTAAAATTTTGAAATTATTAAGATTTAATCTAGTGAAATCTGATTATCCTTATCCGATGGGGCTTCAGCGATAACCATTTCTCTAATAAACCCACAAATGGAGCCCGCAGGTTTTAAAATTAATTAATTTTTAAAACCTTCACCCATTCAACATTTTTGTTTGAGAATTTACATAAGCCCAGTCGAATTCATTGTTTAATTTCAAAATCATCTTTAATAACTTAGTATTATCGACGATGGGACGTACAATACTTTATTAAAATTTTGAAATTATTAAGGCCCAATAAAATCCAATCATGCTTATCCGTTGGGGCCTTACATGATTATTTTATTGATAGGCCCACAATGCGCCTGGAGGTTAAATTAATTTCTTAATTTAAATCTCCTCCCATAGATATTTAAGTCCAATCTAATAAAATCCAATCATGCTTATTCGATGGGACTTCACATGATTATTTTATTAATGGTCCTATAATGCGCTTGAAGGTTAAATTAATCTCTTAATTTAAATCTCCTTCCATTCAACATAAGCAACATTTTCTAATTTCCAAGAATTATTTAATTGAGAGTATCCTTTGTTCGATTTCAAAAACTATATAATTAAGAGCACCGATAAACGTGCACTAAGCTTAACATAATTTTGAAAGCATTAAGGTCCTGAAATCCGGTCACTTTACGTCAGCGTGTGCTCCAAACAATCATGATACATGAATGTTGTATGCAGCGTGTGTTATTCCATGACCATTTCAGAAAAAACCCACAAATTACTCGCAAAATAAAAGAACTCTCTTAGGAAATTTTCTCTAATTATTTTTCTAGATTTAAATCATCCAAATAGCTGACTTAATTATTAATCTAGATTGCAACAATCTTAATAATTATCATTTATGAGGATAATTTGAAATCAAAATAATTTCCATAACGATTATTTGTCTTGATGTTAATTATCCAAAATTAATTAATTCAATTATTAATCTAGATTTTTAATAAAAATCATAATAATTATTAATTAATTTCTTAGGATGATTTAAAATCAAAATAATCCCATAATAACTATCATACTACTCGTTGAAGACATAATAGCTATTATGCTCATGCAATCATACAAGTTATGCAACAATATGGCACCACCTATTCTATATGGCATGTTATCGCAATAAAGCATGTTATCAATCATATAATTTATACCAATCAATAAAAGCATTAAATAATAAATCATAATTACTTTAATCCATGGCCTTCCTATTTTAAAGAAAATAAAATAAAATAAAATAAAATAATACAACTTTGGAATTCGACTTTCGCCTAGCCCATAGTATCTGTCTCAAGCCCCTTTAGGGTTTCATGGGCCCAAAGCCCAAAGACCCAATCCTTTGGCGAGAAACCCTAGGACGCGAAAAAGGAACCCTAGCCGTCAGGTCTGCCGCGCCGTCACCCGAAGTCAAATCAGGCCGAAACTCCAGCGGAAGGACTGCGACATAGAGACAAGTAGACCGCCGCCGGAACCACCCAAAAAGGTGGCCGGACGCTCCCTCACTCTCCCATTCTTTGCCGGAGAGTGGCGGCCACTCTCAGACGCTTGTGGAGGCGCGTGGAGGAGCGTTAAGACTCCGATGGCGACGATCCACCCACCGTTGCGTTCGTCTTTCCGTCCTCTTTCCAACCATATATAGATCGCCCCATTCCGAGATCGGGAAGTCCTCGAAAAGTCTCCGACAGTACTGACTGCGCATCTTACTCGCGGTTTCTCGATCTTGAACTTTTACAAAATATTGGAAAAATACACAGAAATTCCGAAAATAAATAAAAACAGCAAGGAGGAAACCTAATCATATGGGATTAGCCTCCTTGTTACAAATCGAGAAATACACGAGAGACCCTAACCATGGATTAAAGCATTTTTATCGATTAAAATTTAAACTTTTATGAAAATGAATTATAAAATGCACATGCTAGATTCATACCATAATCCTAGAACCCTAGGTGCCACATTTCAAGAAGCAAAACTAATTACATGAATAGTGAAACTAGATTCACATACCAATGTACAGCCAAGGCTCTGATACCAATTGAAGGAAATCTTAGATTTATGCGGAAGCGGTTTAGGACCTAGTACATTGGTATGCTTACCGAATCATCCTTGTTTCACAATTACCTCTCGGTGCGCAGGTGTCGTGTAGAATCTTCCCTTGTAGGATTCCTCTTCACGAACAGCTCACCTCAGCGCCGCAGCACGAACAACCTCCTTGAAGCTGGACTGTGGCAGATCTTCCAGACTATCTCTCGAGGAGGATGAGATGGTTGTGTGGGCAACCGTTCAGATGATGAACGTCTGCCTCTTGGGGTTTGTTTCTGATGATCTATTCACCTTGGAGGCACAAGAGGAGAAAACTATGAATATATACGCTTAGGTCTTAGACATAACTCAACCCTAAGCCTCATGGGCTCAAGTTTCACTGAAGCCCAATAGGACTTTAGTGACCAAAAGAGCATATATCCAACATATTTTACATAAATTTACAGTCATATCTATTCTATGTATGTAAAATTTTACTTTGACATAAATAATATATTACAAATTTATCAAAAATATTTTTAGCATTTAACGATGTAACATATATTAAAGAGATATAAGTATATTATATGATACTTTTAACATAATGTAATAGACAACATGCTAAATATATTTATTTGATAATCAGTTATATATATATACATGTATAATCTATTTATAAGGAATATCACATTTTATAAATATTTTATGTTACACAAATATAATAATAGAATAGAATAACAAAATAAAATTATGTACATATAAATAAAACAAAATAACGTATATATTAATAAAATAAAATAGTAAGAATAAATATAGATATTAAAGTATTAACGAATAATTAAAATAATATAATATAATAAAAATAAAAATTATATAATAACTTGGCAAGGACGGGGCCATGTGGAACAACCCCCTCCAAGCCAAATTGATAAGCATCCAAAGATTTTTCTTGCTTAAGTAATCATTAAGATTCTCTTAGGATTTTGTCTAGAAAAAAAATTAAAAATAAAATAAAATAAAGAAGAAAGTTACAAATTAGCGAATATATATATATATATATATATATATATATATATATATATATATATATATATGTTTAACCCCCTCCCTTTATCATGTAAAAGTAAAAAAAAAAAAAAAAAACAGAGAGTCGAGAAGTTGAGAAGAAACACGAGAAAGTAGAGGAAAGAAAATGTAATGTTGATGGATTAATTTATTCTCTCATTTTTTTCTTTGTAATTTAAAGTTGATTTTTTATGTAATGGTATTGTTATCCTATCAAACTCTTTTCTTGAGCTCATTTCTACTTGATTTTATTCTATTTTAGCTTTAGTTTTATCTTTTAATTTTATTTCTATAAAATTGGTTATAAAACCAATAATTCTTTTGGTACCAAATGAATGTTAATAGAATGTGTAAATTTTAATTGTAAGATTCTGATGTGAACTGACCCACAAAGATTTGGGTTCAGATGGTAATACTGTAAGGGACACCTTACTTGGCTTGAGCTCTGCCATACGAAACTTTTCACATGCAGAGACTCACAAAATTTGGGCATTTAATTAACTGCAGTTAAATATTACACAATTTACTATTATTTGTTTTTTCTGATATTACTTCAAATTTATGAAATTACTTAAGAGAATAAGATTTTCCGTTATTACGGTTGGAATGGTTATAGTTAGAAAATCTTAATATTTTTAAGATTTTCTCACGTGTATTTTGTTTTATGCTAACCTTTCTAGAGAATCATCATGCCTAATATGTGTTTCATTGGTCAAGGATCGGGGATCTTCATCTATTTCTTTGAAGACCGTTCTGAATTTTATACTGTGATGGGGAATCGGGAAGTTGTTGTTATATTTTATCAAGATAGAGTAGAAACCTATATATATATATATATATATATATATATATATATATATATATATATATATATATATTAGATGAAGCTGAAATAATGTACAACTTGTGAGTTTCAGTAGTTGAGATGTAATATATGTACTTGTCTGATGTAATATAGCTAGGAAGTAGAAACTGATGTAAAATAGTTTGAATGTAAAATATATTTACTTAATTTGGTACCATGTATAAAGTAACTTAGAAAGTTAGTATCGATGTATATATTTCTCTATTTAATTGTTCTTATTGTTAAAGTATAGTTTAAGAAATAATGTGATATTCTCTGTACTAGTTATATATAAAGGATGTTACACTTTGTATTAGCAGAAAATTTTGATGGTGTTGTATATGTAGGAGTGTTTTGCTTCATAGACCGAAGTCACAAAAATAAATCTAAAAAAACTTCAACTTAAGAGTAGTATGCTTTTACAGATGATTAATTTTCATACAGAAATGTACTTGTCAAAGGTAGTGACCTCCCTAATTCATCATATATTATTCTGGCGTGTTTGGTACAGGAAAAAAAAATTTACCCAGAAATCACAATTAGTGGGAATATGGTGGAAAAAAAAATTCCCAGGAATGTTATCAAAAAACTGTTTGGTAGGCCAATATATTATCGAAAATATTGGCTAATTTTTCTGAGTGTATGTTTGGTTGATGATAAAATATTGATGGGAATATGTGGTTGATTTATGAAATGAACCCTTGTTTGTTCAATTTGATTTATGAAACTAACGTTTCTTTATTCAATGTTTATGCCCTGTCAATTGACACACAGACAGATGAGGATGAACATAAGAAATTCTTCAACAGGTAGAGAAAGAAACTCAGCTAAAGCTTTTGACCAAAGTGCCAGACAGATTATAACTAGGGGCGGTAAACGAACCAGGGGTTGTTGGCCCGGCTCATGAAGGCCTAGGTTTACATGTCTAAAATTGGTTGTTAGAACCAGACTTGAACTTGTATAAAAACTCATTTAATAAAAAGGCCTTGGACTCCAATTCAAAAGCTCAGTCTTAGAGCTTCTCAAGCTCAGCCTTAGAGCTTTTCAGCATCGCCTAGTATACTAACTTTTATTTTTATTTTATATTTCTATACAACTTATAATAACTCTCTCACTTCTCAACCCATTTCACTTCATTTTATTGGTTAAACAGACATTTTGAATTATTTTGTTATATATTATGTTGTTAAGATATATATTGAATTTATGAATCTTTGTGGAATTATTAACGTTGTTGATCGTATATTCTGTTTGGATAAATTTTTGTTGTCTTACTTTTTTAACAGGCTAAATCAGACTTTTATTTTTTTGTAAATAAGTCAGGCCACAGGCCGATAATTATATTCATAACAGGTAACAGACTAGGCCAGACTGATACATTTAAACATAAGCTTAGCCTTTTAAGACCAAAGCTCGGCCCGGCTTGGCCTGTTAACACCCCTAATTATAACCAACCCCAAAGATTAAACAACCTCTTCATGACTCATTTGTAACTCAGTAAAAATAAATTTGTTCAAATATGACAGGAAACGAAGGAACATAATTCACCGTCCATAAAACTCGAATGCGGTGTAATGCAACTTGGAACGTCTACGAGCTTCTAATTTTATGAACAGAACTCATCGATTGTTTTTCACTTTGATTAGAAAGCTAGGGCTCATGGTATTTTTGTCTCAAAAATCATAGACTATTTTCCCACCAAGTGGAATTTGTCAAATACAACCTCTTGGACAGTGGCGGACGCAGGTTGTAGCACATGTCCGCAAGTGCGGACATGAATATTATGAATTTTTTTTCTTGGTTCAATATTTATATTAGGAATAAATATCCTTTTAAGTCCTTAATAAAAAATACGGTCCTCACTTTATTTTTTATAAAAAAATTTAGTCTCGAGGTTCCTAAGAAATTCAAAGTGGATCAATTTAGTTAAAATCGTGGTCCCTCACAAATTCAAAAAAGATCTACATTAGTCACTCAAAATGACTAAAATGTGTTCACTTTGAATTTCATAGGGACTAGGTCACTAATTTTTTTGTAAGGGATTAAAGTGAGATTGAATTTTTTGTTAGTGACCAAAAAGAGTATTTACTCTTATATTAGTTAGCAACGTACATAGATGATTAAAATAATGTAGCAATGCAAATTGATTAGAGAGAAAACTTATTCTTCCTCCCCTGTCACGTACCCATTCTCATGCTCTCTTCATCCTTTATTTTCTTTTTCATTTTTATAAAAAGAGAGGATTGATTGCACGTCTGACATTCTCAAATAAGTTAATCTCTACAGACGAGACCTTCACTGTGATTTCGCTTGTCTTTTGTACCGGTAGTGTTGACTTTTTTATTCACCACTATAAAATAGAATGATGATGTATGGATGCATTGGAGTATATTCTCATATTTGTTTGGAGGATTGGTAAGATTTAGAAGGGAAAATGATTGGGTAAACTATTGCCTGCAGTTTGTTATAGAAGCAACTAGATTATGAGCGAGTTCATAACCTTGTACATAAAGCGTTAATCTAAACTGCCTTAACAAAAAAAAAATCGGGGGCAACTGCTAAATGTGCGGACATAAACAATTTCTTCTAGGTCCGCCACTCCTCTTGGATGGTCTTTTCGATTGGGAAAATTCGGGACCAACATGTGTAAAATAAAATGATGGAATTTTAACTTTCCTAGACAAATGTTTACTTTTGCTTCTACCAAATATATGGGAAAATCAAAATACTATTGTCTCTTTCCTGGGAAAATTTTAAAATCCCATATATCAAACACCTTGATGTATTCTTTGATGGTAAGATACAAATCTTGATTCTAGACACACAATCACAAAAAAGAAAAAGAAAAAAGAGAATGTGAGACCCAACAACTTTTTTCGTGTACTTTTTGCTAATGTATGTCCAAAACTAGGGGTGTTCAAAAGATCTAAATCAGTCCATATTTAAAAAAGAAAATATTATATTTACAAAAAAATTTGTTTATAAACTACATTATATCTTACCGATAAGACATTATTGAGTGAAGCCTTACCGATAAGACAGTGCAATTTATAAATTTATAAAAAAAATTATAAATATAACCATCCTCGTTTAAAAAACAGCTTTTTAGAAAAATCGATTTGATGTGAAACCACTTTTTATTTCCTATAACAGTTTCTTTACTGATCCAAAAAATAATAATTGGATATCCATTTGTTTTGGGCTTAAACCCTTTTTATTTACTCCAAACGACGTCGTGAGAGGGAGCATCATCGTGAACCTATTAGTAGCTAATTTTCAACCCTAACTTCAATATTCCAATTTCTCACTTTTTCGTTTGCAATATACTCAACTATCTTCTCTTCTACACGATCCGTGGTCGCATTACACTCTCTCGCTGCCACTTCAACTGTCTCACACCTTGTCTTTTTGCACGTTATCTCCGCTTTCACATAATTTTCCTCTTATGCTGTCCAGTTGTGACTGTTGCTACTCCATAAAAGCTTCTTATTCTTCTTAATTTTTTTGAAAACTTAAGAGGGATGTATTGAATTAGGATTTAAAAAAGAATTGAGATAAAAAATCTTATAGACTTTAAAAGACTATTTAGAATTGGAGGAATTTTAAAGACTTTTTTGATGGTCAATATTTCTACCAAGTGGTTGTCTTTATCTTTCTTTTCTTTCTTTCTTTTTGTAATGTAAGCCCCATTTGATTTGAAGCAAGCATCTCGAGACTCACATTTTGCCTCTTGTTGTCCCATGTGTATTGAGTTACAAGATCTATGGCTATTATACATGTTTGTATGTTTGGTTACACTTACGTATCTTTCAGGTTTTGGTTGGGGGTGTATGTCACTGTCTCAAAAGCTTCATTTACTGTCTCGGAAGCTTCATTTTTTTCATATTTCATGGTTCGCGTTTTCTTATATGTATATATATTAAGGAAAATATTATTCTCCTTTCACATAAGATAACTTCTCTCATGTTCTCTTATTTTAACTTTTTTTCTTCTAATGGTGGGATCCATTCATTTTCTCTTTACAACATAAGATAATTATCTTATTTAAAAGGAGACTAATAAACCCATATATGAAATGCATGCAGTTTTTTATTTTATTTTTTACTTTAATCCCATCTTATTTATTATGAATAAGAACATGCCTATGTTTCGATATTTTTCATGGAGCATTTTTTTTTTCGTGTGACTTTATCCATTTATTGTCCTGTTTCAACAATCATGATATAAAATATAAAGAAACCATAAGGAACATTATGTTGTCTAACCTTGCACGCAACCAAGTCTTTCATTTATTTGCCATGAATGTGGAGTCGAATGATGAAAGTAAAAGATAAAAATAATGAGGCTTTCTTTTAATTATAAATAAATAATACTATATTTTCTATTTATTTTTTTTGTTTCCAGCATGTGCTACGTTTTTATTGCCTCGTTTTATCTTTTGTTTGATCGCTTTAGAGGTTGATTGGGATTTTAATAAATTATTTTTTGACAAAAAAATCAATTGATATTCCAATAGAATTTTAAATTATTGAAAAAAGTTACGTGATATTGGATTAGTATTTTAAAAGATTATTTTAGAGTTAGTCCAAATTCGTTGGTATTCAATCAAGATTTTAAACAAATAAAAAACAATTTTGTGGTATTCAAAAATTTGACGATTTTAATGAATTTTCTATTGGTGTGAATTTCGTGATATTTTTTAATGAGAAATATAAATATGATGCCTCTTTCACAATCTTATCCTAACTCCTATGATTTCTTGAGATTTCTCTATTGCTGTATCTTTTTCTTTTTTTATTAGGTTGACCCGCTCGAAACCGGGTTCCGCCATGAGAGTTTCGTCAAAACTCAAAAATGCAGATTTTTAAGTGATTATCATTACAAAACAACTAACCAACAAGATTCCAACATAATCCATCTCAAAACAGCAAATTTTTTAGAGTTTTTGGAAGTTTAAAAAAAAATCAAGCTATGGGTGGCAATTTTTCTTGGCACAAAAAAGTATGATTTTTGTATTAAAAATAAAAACAGTGAGAAAATAACAGGGAACTAAAATCCTCAAACCAATTTTTGTTTTACATCAATGAAACAATATCAATTTAAAGAAAGATTAAAACTTTCATAATATGAACCATATATTTCGTAACAATACATTCATAAACGAAACTCTTTCACTATAGGAAACGATTTCAAACAATTTTTGTGTGAATAGATAACTAAAAACTTATTTTTCAAAAGTCCCAAAGCAATTTAAGGTTTCAATGTATCAATTGAAAATAATTCGAGAAATTTTCTAAACTTTCATATAATAAAATCTAGAAATTCATATTCAAATTTTTCTTAGAATACTCAATGAAAACATGCATATGATATATGGTTAAAAAATCTCATCACATAGAACAAAAACTTCAAGATTTCCAAGATCAATTGCAAAAAATGCAAACGAAATTTTATCATGAACTTTAGGTTCTATATGCAAATTTAGAATTACTTTAATAAATAAAAAAAATTGGATCTTATAATCATATATGCATAGCTCAGATACCAAATGAAGAAGATAATTTTCAACCCATTGGGTCAAACGAGAAAATGCTAATGCGTGGAGGACTAATATAACTTTAGATATGTGGAGAGTTGTTGCTTAGTAATATTGAATGTTTCTTAAAAATTATATTATGTTTTACTGATTGAGAAAATTATATTAGATTTTACTTTTTTTTATTATTATCATTGCATTTCATTTTTATTTTTTATTGACTCTTGTAATTTTGAATGTTTGTTAAAAATTCATATGATTTTTTAAAATCTTATAAATTCAGATTATCCTTTAAAATATTATAAATTCTATTAAAATCCTTTAAAATCCAATCTTATAAAATCTTGATTGTAAAAAAAATACTTTTAAAAAATTCTTTAAAGTCCCTCCAATTCTAAATAGTTTTTTAAAAATCTATAAAATAATTTATCTCCAAAAAATCTTTTAAAATCCTAATATGGTACATTTCCCTTAGTAAAAGCATGAGCTTAGTATATACGTATAAGTTGGAGAAGTTAAATGATAATAATAATAGTAATAATAAATAACAAATATAATAATAATAATATAAAAAATAATTAATTTTATAAAAAGATGAGCTCAGCCGTGAGCACGTGACAACTTGTTAATTTTATTATTTTTTGAATCATTTACTGGGACAGTCTGATGATTTTAAATCGTTTAGTAATAATAAATGAACAAGCAAACAATCATAGTTTCTATTTATAATTATTGGTTTGGGTTAATTTAGAAAATAAAGAATAACTATTAATTAAAATGAGAGTTAGCTGAGTCGTGAATCTGATTAGATGAGTCGTGACAGCTTCTTAACTTCACATATTTTATTTTGACTCATTTTAGCCGTGACGACTTGGTGATTCAAAATTCATTTAAATTCATCGTCAAACTTACCATAATAAAAAGAAGGATTTAATGTTTCTAAAGTGAATGTAGATAAGTTATCTACATTCACTCCCAAAACGACGTCGGATGGTGGCTTTGGTTAAATCGGTGTTAGGCAATCAGGCTCATAAAAATTTGGTGGATTCGGATGGTGCTTCCATTTCGGGAGATTTAAGTGTGCAAACTGTTCCTCAATGATTGGTGTTCATACCATTCTTTCTTCTTCTCTGTATTTGTTTTTTATGAATATTGTTTCATGGAATTGTAGAGGGGCTGGAAAAAAGGGCTTTCCCCCCCTAATAAAAGACCTCACAAGAAGATATCGTATTTGTATCTTAGTGCTTTTGGAAACCCGTATTGGTGGACTGCGTGCAAAGCAGGTGGCTAAAAGCCTAGGGTTCTCTAATTTTTTTATTTCTGACCCGATTGGTTTTTCAGGAGGCATATGGATTCTTTGGAATTCATCTGAAGTGAATATCCAAGTTCTGCATACTGATCATCAATTTATTCATTCAAAGATAAGCTGGCTTAATTATCATAAGCATGAATTTTTCACCTTTGTTTATGCTAGTCCTCGGCGTCAAGAGCGTCATGCTCTATGGGATGCTTTGGAGAATATTCAGCCGCAAAATAATAATGAATGGTGCATTATGGGTGATTTTAATACTTACATTCACTCGGAGGAGAAGAGGGGGAGTTCAGTTCACAATTGGAGGAGCATGCAGGATTTTCAAGATTGTCTTATGTCTTGTCATCTTAGTGATCTGGGGCACCAAGGTCCGAGTTTTACTTGGAGAAGAGGTAATCTTTTGGAGAGACTTGATCGTGCTTGTGTAAATCAAAGCTGGAACATGTCTTTTCCGAACAGAGTTATCTCTCACCTTCCTTTTTATAACTCTGACCATCGTCCAATCCTTCTTTGGGATGGACAACCAAATTTTAGTAATGGAGGGGCTCGTCCTTTTCGTTTTCTAGCGGCTTGGTTGACTCATAATTCTTTCTCTGATCTAGTGAAGAGGTGCTGGGCAGGTGGTCACAATTGGAAAGCATCTAGTGAAAACTTTCGAGAGAAAGCCACATCCTGGCATAAGGATTGTTACAAGGAGGAGGAGAAGTTAAAAAATAATCTTCATTCTCGCCTCCGTGGAATTGATTATAGCTTAAGTCAACATCCTTGTCATTCTCTGGAGAGGCTGCAGAAAGAGATCTGGCAACAGTTAAATACTATTTATCTTAGAGAAGAGATTACATGGTACCAAAGATCTAGAACTGACTGGATTCGGTTTGGTGACCGTAATACTAAATTCTTCCATTCAGCAACAGTTGCCAGGCGTAGGAGGAATAGGATTGATGCCCTTCAAAATGATGTCGGGGATTGGATTGCTGACCCTTCTCTTCTCATGAGTATGGCAGTGGAATACTATGATAATTTATATAAGGAAGATATTCCTCTCCGGCCTAATTTTCCCATTAGGAACAAATTCCCAGAAATGGAAATGAGAGTTATGATGGCTCTTGAGAGCTGCCCTAGTAGTCAAGAGATTAAAGGAGTAGTGTTCTCAATGGGGCCTTTTAAAGCGCCTGGTGTTGATGGTCTTCATAGCATATTTTTTCAAAGCCAATGGGATGTAGTGGAGAGCTCTGTTTGTAATTTCATTAAGGGAGTCTTCAATGATCCTAGTCGTATAGAAGAAGTGAATCAGACTCTTCTTTGCTTGATTCCTAAACTTGAGAATCCTCATACTTTCAAGGATTTTCGTCCGATTAGCTTGTGTAATGTTATTTATAAAACGGTAACAAAAATTGTTGCTAATCGTTTAAAATTGCAGATGGACAAGCTGGTGATGCCTAATCAGTGCAGTTTTATCAGAGGTAGACAAGGTACGGATAATGTCATAATTGCTCAAGAGCTAATCCATTCAATGAGGAAAAAGAGAGGATCTAAAGGTTGGATGTCGATCAAGGTTGATCTTGAGAAAGCATACGATAGGATCAGTTGGAATTTCCTTCAGGATACCCTATTTGATGTAGGGCTTCCTGAAAATTTGATAAGACTAATTATGTTGTGTGTTTCATCTTGCACTATGAATGTTCTTTGGAATGGGGCTTGTACTAAAGAATTTCGGCCAACTAGAGGCTTAAGACAAGGAGATCCTCTTTCTCCTTATCTTTTTGTCCTCTGCATGGAAAGACTAGCCCATCTCATTTCTCAGGCAGTGGATCACAGGAGGTGGAAGCCAGTGAGGATTAAAAGGGGAGCTCCACAAATTTCCCACTTATTTTTTGCTGACGATCTCCTTTTGTTTGCAGAAGCTTCTCAGGAGCAAGTGTTAATAATTCAACAGGCCTTACATATATTTTGTGATTCATCTGGTCAAAAAGTCAATCATAGTAAGACTAGAGTTTTCTTTTCTCAGAATGTGGGTCATACTCAAGCAAACCATCTTAGTGGGCTTCTTGGTTTTTCTTTGACTGCGGATCTTGGAAGATACTTGGGAATTCCTTTGCATCATAAGCGAGTGGGTCGGTCATCTTTCTCTTATGTTTTGGATCGAATGAATTCTAGAATTGCTGCTTGGAATCATGCCAGTCTATCTCTAGCAGGTCGTGTTACATTATCTAAAGCAGTGTTATTAGCAATCCCATCATATCCAATGCAGGTGTGTTCATTACCGCAAGTCACCTGTGAAGAGATTGATAGGAAGATTCGAAATTTTGTTTGGGGTTCATCTCCACACTCTAGACGTTCTCATCTTGTGGCCTGGAAGCAGATTTGCATGGATAAAAAAAATGGAGGCCTTGGACTGCGGAATATGAGGGAAATGAACTCAGCATTTATCATGAAGGTTGGGTTCAACCTCGTAGCTCATCCAGATGCCTTGTGGTCAAAGTTCTTACGTGCTAAGTACAATGTGGAGGCAGGCATGACACCAATTATTCATGCTCCAAACAGCAGCTCCCAGCTTTGGAAGGGAATTACGCGTCATTGGAATATTATAATGGATCATAGTCGGGTGCAATTAGGCAATGGTTAGTCCACTATGTTCTGGCTTGATAGCTGGCTGCCCGATTGTGGTCCTTTGATCTCATATGCAGGTTCTCAGTTTTCTATTAGTGATACTCTTCAGAAGGTGGTGGATTACGTGGATGAATTGGGGCAATGGAAATGGAATTCTCTTCGACAATTGCTTCCAGATTCTGTGTTGCATCGATTTATGAATTTTCTTCCTCCTTCTAGTCAAGATGGCCAGGATCATTTAATTTGGAATGGAACGACAGATGGCAAGTTTACTGTTAAGTCAGCATATGCAATATTAGCCATCAAAGATACTACAATCCAACAGTTTCCTTGGGAAAGTGTTTGGAGATGGCAGGGGCCAGAAAGAATTCGCTTTTTTCTTTGGTTAATGGCATGGGAGAAGCTGATGACTAATGTTTGTAGACTCCGCCGCCATATGGCTCTTTCAGATTTGTGTCCTAGATGTAATCAGTCTAGTGAAACTATCCTTCATACTATTCGCGACTGTCCACAATCAAAGGAAGTATGGTGCATGATAATGCCTCATATAAATCAGCGTGAATTTTTCAACCTCAACCTGCACAATTGGATCATTTCTAATTTAGACAGCTCAAAGGATTGGGGGATGGGGTCGGACTGGCCTCTTTTATTTGGAATCTTAGCCTGGAAAATTTGGAAATGTAGGAATTCTTGGGTTTTTGAAGGTGATCGCCAGAATGCTTATTCACTTATCCGTTCAGCAATTGGTTTCAGAGATAGTGTCGCTCTTGCAGCTAACCCTGTTTTTGGAGCGGGCAATCAACCAAGGAATCGAATAGAGAGATTGGTTGCTTGGTGTTGTCCTCCTGTGGATTGGGTTAAGCTTAATGTTGATGGTGCATGTGATGCTAATGGTACTAGGACTGGGTGTGGAGGAGTTTTTCGCGATGCCTCAGGAACTTGGATCGTCGGATTCTGTAAAAATTTAGGCTCAGGTACAGTTTTGCATGCTGAGTTATGGGCTTGCTTGGTTGGTTTGGAGCTAGCTTGGGATAGATGTTTTAGGCAAGTTTGGCTCGAAGGAGATTCTCTTTCAGCTCAACAGCTCATTACAAATGGGTGCCACCATGATTACCCTGCGGCTAATTTGGTGAATCGTATTCGAAATTTAATGCAGCGAGATTGGCAGATTTATATGTCTCACATTCACCGTGAAGGAAATAGAGTAGCAGACTTTCTAGCTCTTACTCTTATGGTTTCTCTTGGGTAATTCAGGAATTTGATTGTCCACCGTCAGGTTGTATTGATAGTCTGTATGGTGACACTATAGGTGTTCACTGGTCTAGGCTTTGTGCCTAGTTTCTTTTTGTTGTGTTTTTGTTTTAATTTCCTATTATTTCCAAAAAAAAAAAACGACGTCGTTTTGGGTTTAAAAATTAAAAAATTATAATGAAAAAGACTATTATAACCCTGAAATAAATTATAATTACAAAAATACCTTGATTTTCGCCTCAAAACGACGTCGTTTTGGCCTCACTGTAGATAAGTTATCTACATTGACTATAGAAAAAGCGAACCCTAAAAAGAATTATTTTTAAAGGGATTAGCTGTATTGTGATAGCTTGTTAGTCCTGTAATTTATTTTTTGGGTTATTTTAAATGTGACAGTTTGATGATCCCAAACTTTCAAATGAATTATTTTCAAAATTAAAATCAATTAACACACAAATATTTTCTAAACGAATGACGTAGCTTTGAATTCCTCACTTCACCGAAGGATACGCTAGAGCAAAACTTTTTCAGTCAAGATAAAATAAAAGTTTTAATAATATTTTTTCTTATTCCAAGTAATCATATTTATGTTTTAAGGGACGAAGCAAATATTTTTAAAAGCTATTAATAATTCATGCAATTAATTTAAAGGTAACTGTTTTTAAAATGGATATGTCAGGGATGCTATGAGATTAGGGCCTGTTTGATTGTGTACTGGTTTTTTTTTTTTTTCTTAAAACTGTTTTGAAAAATAGTTATGGAAACAGTTGTTTTCTATATTTTTTTCTTTTTGAAAGTTAAAAACCAAAACAGAAAACAAAAACAACTCAGACATATTCTCTAAATTTGATTCTAAAAACAAAAAAACAGTTATAATTTTCAAAACATTTTTTACAAAACATGTGCTACCAAATGAGTTTTTTTTTTTTTTTTTTTCTGAAAACTAAAAAATTGTTTTTAAAAACCATAATCAAACAGAGCCTAAGTTTTCATCATTCCCTGTACATAATTAAATTCTTGAACCTTGATCTAAAAATTTAATGACCAGTTTGCAATAAATTTTTTTTAATTTTTCCAAATAAAAAAATTAATAACGACTCCATTATTTTGTTTTTATATTTGAAATTAATTTTGGATCGTTACAATTAGTAATATTTACTTCATCACTAGTGACATTGTATTTTTTACTGAAAAGTATTATTGAAAATGAAGCCAGACATTTCCATCCTCGTCTTGGATTTCCTACCTTACAAAAGAAAAGTGCAAAAAAGATAAATAAATCAAAACATTAAACGAAAGAATTGAATTTAAAAGCAGAAAATTAAAGAAGTTTTATAATTGTCCATATACGCCGTCGTACTGGTAACTCAATAGTCAATAAATATATCATTTTGCCTTTATCGAAGAGTCTTTGCCTTTCTTCCTTCAGTTTCACTCTTTTACTTGTTGCCCTAACCCTTATTTTCAAAGCCCTCGTTTCGCTGTAAGTTACTTTCTCCCATCCCTCTGAAACCGTTTCGTTATATTGCTTTCTTTAGTTTTTTGTTTGATTTTTTCATTCTATGGTGAGTTTGTTGACATTGAATAACTAAATTCTCTTCTGAACTGCTTAATGTTTAGAATGTTATCGTTATAGGAGAATGGAGTATCCGTCTATTTCATCACTCTCTAATCTGAAAGAAGAAACTCTGATTGTCGAAAAGAAGTCCAAGAGGAAGAACAATAATGCTGAAAAGAAGAGAAAGTGGTTGATTTGCATTGGAACTGAAAAGAGTAAATCCAAAAAGAAGAGAAGATCCCAACATCAGGAACTTTCTGAGCCTCGGAAGGAGTCTCCTTACTTTCAGAATGACCACATGAAGAAGGCAGATATTATAGGCTTGCCAGATACTTCTGGAAATTTTCCGCAGAACAATCATGAAGAGAACAGAGATAAAATTTTGATTGTGAACGGGTTGAAAAGGCCAAGAGTAAAGCGAAAAATTTGGGCCTAAAGTAGAAGAAAACGCAGACCCCTGCTTGTTGGTAAATAAATTTAGTGGTCGTGAAAAATCGATTACAGTTAAAAGGACCCTTTCCACTTATGAGAAGTGGGATGAGGCTTACCAAAGAAGAACTCCTGATAATACATGGAAGCCTCCGCGGTCTAAGAGGGTGTTGGTTATATGCATGCTTTTTGCAGGTATATTCATGTATTCCACTACTGATTTAATAGCATCTGGATATTTGATTCTTTGCATAATTTATTTCCCAGTTTAGCCCCTATTCTGGGACAATGTTTTACTATTGGCCTTGGCATTCATATACCATGCTATTGTATCTTTCTATTTGAATGAGTACTGTTTGGAGGAACAAGCATGTTTCTCACTCTGATATTTGTAGCTGTTATACATGAGCAGTGTCCTTCATCTGTGGTCTGCTTTAAAAGGCTCTGTAACTTGAGGCTATAGATCTCTTTTTTGGGTTTCTAAACTGTTTATTGTGTGGGTTACCAAAGCAATGTTCTATTGTCATCTTTGAAACAAGAGCTCAGCGGTTATCATTCAGGTGTCAAGTTCTTGATATGTTTCGGGAGAGTTTAAAATATATTTGGGAATTATTTTTAGAGCATTGCAGAATATAAATACCACTCTTTTCACAAAATGAGGACCTTTTGCTTAATTGTTGACTATATATAGTTTTCATTATTATTGGAAGGACATTTGGGTGGGGAGCGTTCCTTTTAAACTTTATAGAGGATTTTGCCTCGCTTTTTACTCTATCTACTCTTAATAATTTGCACAATACTCTTATTCTGTTTAAAATCATTCTTCATATGGAGTTTCATTTCCTTAGAGATTTCAATGATTGAGAGTATAGCTCTTGTGGATTTACTTGAGTATTCTTCTCTCTCAACCAAACTATGTAATATAGACACGGGATTCTTCTGTTGTTTTCTCTTGCAAATCTTTTTTTTTTCAATTTCGTACTCATACTTCGAACTTTCAAAGTTTCCTCCTTGAAAAACTCATTTGAAATCCTAGGCTCTCTCTAAGGTCAAGTATTTTGTTTAGACATCCATACATAACAGGGTTGACACAAATTACTTTCTTCAGATTCATAGACCATTTTTCACTCTTTTTCCGGATTTGTATGTCATGTTCTAGTGGAGCACAGAGGCTAATAGAAAACAAGAGAATTTGATAGAAATTGAAAGGGAGAGAAAGAGCTTTGAGAGAATCTATTATTTGCAGGTGCATGATCTCTGTTCGCAGACATTGCATTGGACGAAGTACACTTTCTATGCTTCTCCATTCTTGCTTCCTGTGCAAGAAACTAAGCTTTGTATGGATATCCATTCTGATGATCATGGATGTAATGCATGCATTTATATTCTTTTGAAAACTCTTCCCCAATAATATTAATATGGTCTCTAGATGAGATTGGATCACCCATGGACAGATCACATGAGAGAATCCACAATAACCTTTATTCGGAGTTGATACTCTGAGAGTGTTCTTCCTCTTTTCTAGATGTTGCAAATTTCAGATCTCAACTGTCATGTCTTTGCTGAAATTAGGGCTTTGATACCATAATAGAAAAGGAGATAAATTGACTGAAAGTGAAAAGGGAGAGAATGAGCTTTGAGAGAATCGCAGAATCCATTCTCTATTCAGAACAACCAGAATTTCAAATTTTTAGACTAAACCAACAGAACTAACTCATAACTAACTGTCTAATAACTAACTTCTACAACCATCATTAACAGACTAACGATAACAGACTCAGCTGACTGTAACAGTGATGGCATTATACACGATATATTCTAACAGAGACAGAGGACCACTTATTAATGCAAAGTAAGCTGGCTACTCTGCTGCAACCTTTTCAGGATTTGATGTAAAGATTTTGGTTAAACAAGGACTAAGATTTTATGGCAGTGCACATTTTATGCAGTCTTCTGGTGTGTGTTGGAGAAGAAAACTTGAATCTTAATGATGTTTCTTTGCTGCTAATTTTGATATGTGATAAGAGTTATATTTTTGGGTTTCTGTGTAATATTCTGCTCGTGGATGCTTGAAGGGTGCTGTTATCTAGGATTTCCATTGCGATTGTGAAGCCTTGCTTCATACTTTGTTTAATTCTTTTTTTCTTGGCTTTTTTTGGTTCTCTGAAGTCTTTTCTTTGTTGGATATTTTCTCATCCTCTTGCTAGTTGTTCTTCTCTTTTCCTCTTAACAAAATATTTTTCGTATAAAAAAAAACTCCTGTGTTTTCTATACTTGGTTTGACATCATCTGTGGAAGCATGTACACATTATTTTATAGGATGGCTGTCTGCCAAGGGCTTGTGTCTGTATATTATACGACATAAATTGGCAAGAGTGAAATAGTCAAGTAAAGATTGAAATAATATCACCTTTATTCCAACCTAGTTGGGTTTGGCAGCTAATGAATCCATTAAAAGCAAGAACAAATTAAGGAAAAATAAATAATAAATGAGAAAAAAATATACTTATATATATATAATATAAAAATAAAATAAAATAAATAAATACATGGAAAATAAAAAAATTAAATTGATTTTTTTATTTTTTCAGAGAGAGAGAGAGAGTGGAGAAGAAAAAGAGAAAAAAATTAATGGCACAAATTCTACCTTTTCACAAATATTTATTGTCTGCGCATAGAAATCTTTGGTGAATATTAGATTTCTTCACTGCATATTTTTACCATGTTGTGGATGTGGTGATTATGACATGGATGTACCTTCTATTTTGTGTTGTGATATTTACCAAGTTTCATGCTTTATGATATTTACCAAGTATAAAAAAATCTTCATTAGGTTTTGTTCGAGTTGGTTATTTGATATTTAAGTGTGTCAATTCATTTATGATATTCTTCGAGTAATGTCAATTGGATGGGTGCATGGTTTGAGAATATGGTAAATTAGGAAGCAGGACACGTAGTCAATTTAAGTCCCACGATCTCCCATGCCACCTTGTTCTCTAAGGTGAAGATGGTGCCATTAGAACTGGTGGTCATTTGCAGGAGTGTAATTTGTGCTTTTGTTAAAACATCCTATTTTGCATGAGGTTTCCATTTAATTATCATATGTTGGCATGTAAAAGTTGAAATTATATGGATGCATGTACTGATTTAAGATAGATTATTTTGCAAAATGCAGGTAAAAAGGGTTATATTAGACCTGTTCAAGTTATGTCCAGATGCAAAATCTTGTACACAAATCACAAAAGAGGAAATAGAACAGATAATAAGGAGTCTAGGTCTTCAAAGGAAAAGGGCACATATGTTACAACGGTTCTCTCAGGAATACTTGGAGGAAAGATGGACACATGTAACTCAACTCCATGGTGTTGGCAAGTATGTCATGTCATGTTCTGTTCTGTGAGTGCATGTATGCCCTTTTATTTATTTATTTTTTTAGGTAAATCTATGTGTCTCTTTTTCCTCCTATGATAATACTGAACCTCTCTCATTCAGGTATGCAGCGGATGCATATGCTATATTTTGTACAGGAAAGTGGGATCAAGTGAGACCCGCAGATCATAAGCTAAACGAGTATTGGGAATGGCTCCGTGAAAATCAAGCATAAATTGTGAAAGACATAGGATGAAGGAATGAAGTTTCTAAATTTTTCATACTGGCGTCTGTCTCTTTGTATTTGTGTACTGATGATGGGAAAGTCCATATCTGTGTTGGGTATGGTTCATATTTTGTACAGGAAAGTGGGATCGAGTGAGACCCGCAGATCATAAGCTAAACAAGTATTGGGAATGGCTCCGTGAAAATCAAGCATAAATTGTGAAAGACATAGGATGAAGGAATGAAGTTTCTAAATTTTTCATACTGGCGTCTGTCTCTTTGTATTTGTGTACTGATGATGGGAAAGTCCATATCTGTGTTGGGTATGGCTCATATTTTGTACAGGAAAGTGGGATCGAGTGAGACCCGCAGATCATAAGCTAAACGAGTATTGGGAATGGCTCCGTGAAAATCAAGCATAAATTGTGAAAGACATAGGATGAAGGAATGAAGTTTCTAAATTTTTCATACTGGCGTCTGTCTCTTTGTATTTGTGTACTGATGATGGGAAAGTCCATATCTGTGTTGGGTATGGCTCATATTTTGTACAGGAAAGTGGGATCGAGTGAGACCCGCAGATCGTAAGCTAAACGAGTCTTGATGGCTCCGTGAAAATCAAGCATAAATTGTGAAAGACATAGGATGAAGGAATGAAGTTTCTAAATTTTTCATACTGGCGTCTGTCTCTTTGTATTTGTGTAATGATGATGGGAAAGTCCATATCTGTGTTGGGTATAGCTCATACTTCGCATGCTGATGAAGGCCTTTGTTGTTGGGGTCAGCAGAAAGGCAACTAGAGTCACGCTCCCAGGTGAGCGGGCCGGGGTCCGGGGGAGCCGCCCTGGCGTAGAAGCTAGGTACTGTTGTAGGCCTCTGATCTATTGTAATTTTTTCTTTTCTTAGTAGTTTGGGCTTGCGCTCATGAATAGCTGCTGTTAGGTTTTTCTAATCTTATTTATATTCTCCTTGTAAATCGAGTGACTTGTAACGAGTGGCAGTGAGGTGAATATAGTACAGACAAGCTGGACGTAGCCTATATTGGGTGAACCAGGATAAATCATGGTGTCAATTTTTCTTCTCTTTTCTCTTTTCTGTTTTGTCGATTTTGTGTGATTGTCAATTTCCAACAATTTGCCCTTATGACTTTCTCAAGAATCCTAACAACTTTTTTAAAAACTGAATTTGAGTGATTAGGATTTCTTTTTTGTTTTGAAATATTTCAGTTGTTGCGTCAGAGAATGGTGTCCTGCGAATCTTAAGATAGCCAAATCTTTTGACTTTGTCGCTGAAGAATGCATAGATAATTAGTACGTATGCTTCTAAAGTTAGTGTTGCTGTTTCTTTACTCTCTTTTTTTTAATTGTGCGATATGTGCTTTGTACAAAGTTGCTTTTTTCTTGGTTTTCACCACTAGAACCAAAATTATTGCACAGTTAACCAAAGTGGATTGTTGAAGGAGTCCTTCACAAAATGTCAGATACAATTGCTGGAGCCTACTGTATTCATTATGTTTCTACATTGCATTTAGTTAAAAATTCATAGCAATGCTGTTACAACAACGATGACCTTTCTAAAGATTTGGGTTTCGACCCTGCCTAGTGGAAAAAGCCTTTTGCTGTTATTTGATCCCTTGATGTTTGATATTGATATGGAGATTATTTCTGGCTGTATTGACATGGCTTTGTATTTGATCACAAAATGTTTGTATTTGATAAAAAATCATGATGTATTTATTAGTGAATGAGAGTATAAAAGGAAAGGAGAGAATGCTCCCTCACTTGCATGGAAGTTCAGGGGAGGGAGTCCAGAGTACCCAATATCAACCCATATCTTCCCAATAGGCAATTGTTACATCCTTAGCATATTGCTAAAGCAGAAATTATTTTGTTCTCGAAAAGCTTTATAAGATTCCAATAAGTTTGAGTACAAGCCAAAGATTAAATAATATAATCCATTTTGAAAATGAATCTGGTGCAAATTTGCAAGCACATTATGCTTATAAGACAACCTAGTTGAAAGATAACCTTATAGTGCAGGCATGCATGTGCACAAATAAGTAGACTAAGAATGAAAATTACTTATATAGCCCAGATTGATATATGCATAGCAAGTTAGTAATATGTATTATATAATCAAGTTGAATGAATAGATCACACTGACAAACAATGTTTAAATATATTACTTGCTAATTATGATTTAACTTTGCAGGTCGAAAAGGAAGTAAAGACAGAAGAAAACAAATATTGTTTTGCATCATTACAAAATGAAGTAAAGAAAAAGAATAGTTCATTACAAAATTTTCAATGGAATTAATAAAAATGGGTATTTAGTATCCATTCATGGTGAGGTGGAAGGTATTGACCTCTTAGAAATTTGCATGTTATATGTGTTCATTCATGTGATGATGATATCTTTCTATTTGAATATTTTCAGCCAAACATCGATTACTTTTGGTTCAGTGGTTAACTACTCTTCTTCCTTCATTGTACTTTCCAATAAATATCACGGATGATGACTTAAGAACGTGCTCGAGCAACGGCACAGTTTTGTGCCAGATACTGAACAAGCTACGACCTGGTTTCGTGAATGTGGTAACACTTTTTAACCTTTTAATTAGCTCAAACTATTAATTGACAACTTGATTTTAGATATGCCTTTCAGTCTGGATTCTCTTTGTTAGATTAATGAAGATGGTCATACTCTGCCATCACAATCAGAGAATGTTAAAACATTTCTGAAAGCTTTGGATGGATTGGGATTGCCCCGGTTTGAAATATCAGACCTAGAGAAGGTATAAGAGACCTGACTTTGTGTCATGGATTCAAATTATAGTTTCAGAACAAAATTTACTGTAGAGACAGTTGCAAAATTGTAATGGGGCATTTATATATACCTAAATAGTTGATGGGATCAAATAAACTGTTTTTATTTGATCACAAAATGTTTGATATTTGATCCCTGCCTACTATTCTTACAAGTATGATTTAATAGGTAATGAGATATTTTTCTTCTTTTAGAGAGATGGTTTCCCAACAAGATCTTGCTTGTTCGACCTCTATTGCTCTTGATGATTGATTGACCAATGTGTATTGGTCATGCAAGACTCTTTTTTTTTTTTTTTGGGTAGTTATCAGTGTCTTGATAGATTCCATTAATGATAAAATTTTGACGGACCTTACTTCAGTCTTCTGTGTACCACATACTTGTTTCAATTCCTCTTTTATGTCTCATGTTATACTCTTGCCAAATAGCCTGGTGAAATTTCTTGGTACTAATAGACCGGATTTACTGATTTTTTAATGTTTTCTGTGTTTATATACTAAATATTTATTGTTTGTGCAAGGCAGCATCTGTTCTTTATTTAGATTTATATCTTTTGTCATTAAACAAGAGAACAGAGGAGAAAGCCTCAAAGTTGATTTCTGTGGTCTAAACTCTGGTCTTTCTTTCAATCTTTGATAGTAGTCAAATGCCAGTTCCTCAGTTTTTGGATCCTCAAATAACCCACATAAAAACTCGTTCAAATTCTCAGTTCCTGGCTTGGAACATTGTTGAGCATCAGCAGCAAAGTTAATATCTACATGGAACATGGGGGTGTTGGAAGATGCTTCTTCTAAGATGGGTGTGTGAGAGGCTGAGAAATTAACATGTAAAAACCGTGGAATGGAGCCTGAAACAGTGTACAAGGAAGGGAAGTGGCATGTGGGGATGAGTGCATGGACATGGTTTCTTCTGCAACATTTAGTGTAAGCTAGAGACCAATCTGCAGAATAGGAAATAGCCATCACAGTTATTGTGGTCTGGAAGAGAACATTGTTGATTGTGAATTGTGGTTGGGTTGGGTTACATATATGGCTCTATCTCAACACTAGATATCTCAATACCATGTGGAGCATTTTACCCACTCAAAAAATGACGTGTGGTGTGGAAGAGTCCCAAACATCTTTGTAAAGAACCTTGAGATACACCACCCCAAAAGCTAGCTCAAAGGGTGAGAGTGCCCAAGACCTTATAAACTCCACATTAGTTGCACATACAACCAATATGAGACTAAATATCTCAACACGCCCCCTCACACGAGAGCCCATTGGGCTTGAAGAGTGGATTATGCAACAGGCCCAATCTTTGGTTTATCTTTTTGTGCTTCCACTTTAAAGTGGGGGGCGGTGAGGATCGAACCTCAAGCTCTGATACCATGTAAAGAACCTTGAGATACACCACTTCAAAAGCTAGCTCAAAGGGTGGGAGTGCCTAAGGCCTTATAAATTCCACATTAGTTGCACATACAACCAATGTGGGACTATATATCTCAACAATCATTCCATGAAAGCCACGTTAATCTCTTGCAGCCATACCCCATTTCCATTATCTCTTTTCAAAGTCAAATAAAATTTGGTTTTGTGCATGGATATCTGTCACTTTTTAAATGGTCATATTTATTTTATTTTAAACTTTATTTTCACACCCATTATTTTCCATCAACAGAAAAGTTAACATCTACATAATTTTATTTTGCTTTCCAATTTATAATATAATTTATGAACACTTCACTTGTATTGATTTTCTGAAGTGAGATAATTCATTTCTCTGTTCAGCGTCTCAAATCTGTTTCTGCTATGTGATTATTGATTTGAATGCATTTTCCTCACTTGCCTATCAAATACCAATCTTCATTAATTTTCTTCATCTATGAACCCATATACTTTAGGAATTGTAGAATCAATCTACTCTTATTATAATGAATATAAGCACCAATATTTATTGACCCATTTTTAACAGGCAATCAGTTAAATAAGAAGTGGTTGGACTTCATCTTTATCCCTGGAGAGATTCACTCTAGTCCATTTGGCACGCCTTGTCAAAATTAAGAGAGCCCCAGTTTGACACACCTGTCCACAAATCAGACCAATCCACAAACCTTATATCATAAATCAAATTCAAAAGAAACATGATGATTAAAGTAATGAATGCAATAAATAAATAAATAAAGGTATTTTTTATTTTATTTCAAAAAAAGTATAGTATAATTCCATTATCGAGGAGGACATGGGTTGAGTAATCACATGCTTATATTTAGGCGCAATTTATCACATTTACAAATAAACTTCATTCACTGGCCTCTGCAGTAGCATACGTATTACATAGGGGTTGAAATTTTACATTCAATTGCCGTTGCATACTTGGATTTATCTTCGGATTTGTAATTTTTAACTTTTTGGTGGATTTTATTGGTGCTAAAGATTGGCAGTTCCAGCAACCTAAATATTGTGGTTTCAGCAAAATTTTGAGTAAACTGCAGTTCCAGCAACCTCAAAAGCAAGTAAATGCTTGGCCTGTTTGTGCAAGAAAGTATTGTGGTTTCACATGAAGATGAGCCCCTTATTATGAGCAAAGCAATGAAAAAACCAAGGAGATACTATTTGGAGCAGTGCAGGAGCACGATGGGAAGCAGGAATCTGTAGTTATGGTTACTCTCTCTATGATCATCACAATATTCGGTCTCGAATCAGTTCCATGTGTTATATCTCACTAGTACTGAGTATATACAAAGATTAGGAGTAATGAATCCTCATGCACGGGAAGTATAATGATTTCTTTTAAATAGTGGCATCTTAGTATGCAGAAGTTGGTCATCAGAATATTAATAGGTTATGTATTGCCAAATTGTAGGTCACTCTAGTGTGTAAGCAAATTGACAATCATTTGAGGGTAAGATCAAGAAATCTTGGTTTGAAAGCAAATTCCAGAAAGTTTGATTCATATAAGTGAAATTGAAGTATTGAAATGTGCGAACATTCCAATATTTTTTGGAAATTCAAGTTCAAGTGCACCCTACACAGATTATCATTATGAGTTAGAGAAAGTTGAAGATTTTTATTTCTATAATTTTTTTTTGGAATCAATAAATTTTTATAGAAATTAATATTATATGATATATTTGAAAGAATTATATAATTTTTTTTATTAAAGAGTATTTTTGTCAAAAATATTTATTTTTATCCTAATTAGTATTATACAGTGTATTACCAAATATTAGATAGTATTATCTTATACAATATATTATCTTATATAATATCATGTCAAACACTAGATAATATTAAAATTTACTTAAATATTATATAATTAAATCTCATACTATCATATCTTATTCTATCTTATATACCAAACATGTCCAAAGTCATAACTTATTATGTAAGCAAATTTAAATGAAAAAAGACAAATGATGTATCTTGGATTAGAATAATAAGAATGGCCAGATTGTCCTCCGAAAGTTATTACGGAGAAAAAGTCATTTTACGAGTCATAAGTATAAGTGACGTGAAATAAGGTTGCAAAGAACTGCTATGATGCACGGACACAGGACACGGGACACGACACGTTAATTCTAAAAAATGTCTGATATCAAAAAAAAAAAAAAAAAATGTCATATTTAGACACGTTGGGACACGTTTTGATATTAAATAAAAATTGTAATATATATAATATGATTTATATTTAATACATATAAGAATCCATAATAAGTCATATAACCAATTAAATATTTAAATTTTATTACATAAATATAAATATAAATAATTTTTCGTAATTTGTTAATTTTTAATGTCAAATTTTATAACAGAAAAAAATTAATTTATGAATTATTTCTTTTATATTTAGTTAACAAAAAAAAATTAAGATTTAAAAAAACAAATAAACAAAAAAATAAATAAAAAAATAAAAAAATAAAAAAAAAAATAAAAAAATAAAAAAAACGTGTCCGAGCGTGTCCCCAAATGTTGATCGCGTGTCCTCAAATATTGACCGCGTATCAGAACGTATCGGAGAGTTGATTACGTGTCCTCAAATGTTGACCGCGTGTCGGATGCGTGTCCGAGCGTATCGGAGCGTGTCCGTGTCGGACACGTGTCCGACACGTAAATTTCCAAACAAAAAGCGTGTCCGTGCATGGGAGCAAAGAAAAGTAAAGGGAGCCAAATATTAACAATGTGATCTTCTTGAAGGTACTTTCTTTATGGTAAGTGATTTACATGTAAGCATTTGGATATAATTAAGTTTTATATGTTATTCCATAACACATTTAAACAACAATGCTTATTATTCTTAATTTCTTTTATTCTAAATTTTAAAATTATTTGTAATTATTATTAAAGTTTTATTTATTATTTAAATCTATATTTTTTTAAATATCACCTAAATTAATTATGTATATTTTGTCATAATTCCGATTATTTTTCTTTTAATAAAATTTAATTTATTATTTTTAAATTTATCCAAATTTAAAATGCCATACACTATGTATCATTATATTAATTTGAACTGCACTAACAAAAGATTTGCCAAAATACCTCTATTTATCATCTGACCTTATAAGACAGCAACACCAAAACCCCATTTTTAAAGCCGTCCTTCCTGACCACCCCATTTTTTAACATTCAAATCAGGAAGAAGATAGAACATAATCCATTTAAAACAATTTGTTTAACACGTTTTTTTTTTTTTATAATAGGGAACACGTTTACTCTCATAGTGAATGTTATCATATACTAATTTTTATTTATATCAAATATTAAACTTTTTTTAAGGAGAATAAAAAATATCATGTAAAATTTCAAAAAATATTATATAATATTTTTAGAGAAAATATCGTGTAAAGTAATCTTTATTTATTGTTTACCTCGTTTTCCCCATCAAATAGCGCCTGCGAAATGCAATCGAAGGGCTAGAAATGGTTCCCTGAAAATCAAACGGGAAAGGAGGAGATGATTCTAGAATAAATCCACGTGGCACACAGGTCATTACATAACCCTCATCCTCTCGCAAAACCCATCGAAGTTCGAACTTCCAGAAGCCTCTGCTCTCATCTCCACTACCATATCTGCAAATTAAGGGTTAGGGTTCGGAATTTCCCCCATCTTTTCTGTTCTTCACAGATGGCTTCTTCAAGTGCACAGATACACGGTCTCGGAACCCCATCTTTCGCTGCTTCACGCAAGAAGCCAAATTCCGCTCATTCTCGAACCCTATTCTTAGGTCAGAGACTAAATACTACGGTGTTCCCGCGCTCTGCATTTCTGAAGCTGAAGACCAGAAGGTCTTCCCCTGTGGGCCCAGGTCCCGTCAGAGTCGTCAATGAGAAAGTTGTCGGTATTGATTTGGGGACGACTAACTCCGCCGTCGCCGCCATGGAAGGTGGCAAGCCCACCATCATTACGAATGCCGAGGGTCAAAGGACGACGCCGTCTGTGGTGGCTTATACCAAGAACGGCGACAGGCTGGTGGGTCAAATCGCGAAGCGCCAGGCTGTGGTGAACCCTGAGAACACTTTCTTCTCTGTGAAGAGGTTCATTGGGAGGAAGATGTCTGAGGTTGACGAAGAGTCAAAACAGGTATCTTACAAGGTCATCAGGGATGAGAACGGCAACGTCAAACTCGATTGCCCCGCCATTGGTAAACAGTTTGCAGCTGAAGAAATTTCTGCCCAGGTCAGTCTTTTTTTTTTGCACTCAATGGTAGTTAGTTCTGTTGCTTTAAGCATTCGATTCTGCTTCTGCTTCTGTTATTGCTTGGTAGTTTGATAAGCGCTGAGCTGCGTTTCTGATATAGGTCTTGAGGAAGCTTGTGGATGATGCTTCAAAATTTTTGAATGATAAAGTGACTAAGGCTGTAGTTACTGTGCCGGCATACTTCAACGATTCACAAAGGACTGCTACTAAGGATGCTGGTCGGATTGCTGGTTTAGAAGTTCTTCGTATTATCAATGAACCAACTGCTGCATCGTTGGCCTATGGCTTTGAAAGGAAAAACAATGAAACCATCTTGGTATTTGACCTTGGAGGTGGTACTTTTGATGTCTCAGGTATTCACAAAGCCTCCTTTAACGTTTGAAGTTTTGTTTGATAGGATTTTTTTTTTATTTTGTATTGTAGCTAATAGAGTGATTTGTCTCAGTACTTGAGGTTGGTGATGGTGTGTTCGAAGTGCTGTCTACTTCTGGTGATACACACTTGGGTGGTGATGACTTTGATAAGGTTGGATTTTTTCGTATTGTTAGTATTATCAATTGGTTTATTTTGTGATTAATATGTTTTTTTTTTTCTAACTGTATCCTATCATAATCTATTGGCTGTAGAGAGTTGTTGATTGGCTGGCTTTAAACTTCAAGAGAGATGAGGGTATAGACCTTCTGAAAGACAAACAAGCCCTTCAGCGCCTCACTGAGACAGCTGAGAAAGCAAAAATGGAGCTCTCATCATTGACTCAGACCAACATCAGGTATTTATTTTGTCATTGAGCAATCTCTACCCAATCCAGTAGTTTTTGGGTGTGCCGCTGAAGCTTTCTGCAAACCACTGAGCTATTAATACTTTATTGTTTCAGTCTTCCATTCATAACTGCTACAGCAGATGGCCCCAAGCATATTGAGACCACCCTTACCAGGGTTAAATTCGAGGAATTATGTTCAGATCTTCTTGACAGGTATTGGTAATTGAATCTATTTTCTCCCCTAATTATGAACTGCAAGGGGGTTTCAATGAGTAACAAACTGTTTTTCAAGCTGATGTGATTTTTCTGCTTCCTTGTTGCTCTTATACAAAAACTGAATAAAATACTCAGGCATAATAATTTAATTGTATGAGGTGTATTTCAGGCTCAAGACACCAGTTGAAAATTCATTGAGGGATGCAAAACTCTCGATTAATGATATTGATGAGGTGATACTTGTGGGGGGATCTACGCGTATCCCTGCTGTTCAGGAGCTTGTAAAGAAGATGATTGGGAAGGACCCAAATGTCACTGTCAATCCAGATGAAGTTGTTGCCCTTGGAGCTGCAGTTCAGGTGCGATTTAACTGTCTTCATTGAGGAATTATTCAATTTTTTTAAAGGGGGATTTTTATTTTTTATTATAACTGGTCGGGGAGGGGAGAGAAAATGTTGTTTAAGCTTAAGAGAGCTGTGTGAATATATTGTTTTCTGGGTAGCATATTATATTTATTGATTATCATTTTTTGTAATTTTTGAATTGATTTTAGGCTGGTGTCTTGGCTGGCGATGTCAGTGACATTGTGCTATTGGATGTTTCTCCATTATCATTGGGACTGGAAACTCTAGGTGGTGTAATGACAAAAATTATTCCTCGAAACACTACTCTTCCCACCTCAAAGTCAGAGGTTTTCTCTACTGCTGCAGATGGACAGACCAGTGTAGAGATCAATGTCCTTCAGGGCGAAAGAGAATTTGTTAGGGACAATAAATCTCTTGGCAGTTTCCGCTTGGACGGTATCCCTCCTGCACCTCGAGGGGTTCCTCAGATTGAGGTGAAATTTGACATTGATGCCAACGGGATTCTGTCAGTTACTGCTGTAGACAAGGGCACTGGGAAGAAGCAAGATATTACCATTACTGGTGCTAGCACCTTGCCTACCGATGAGGTATGATGCTCTAAGGCTGTCAATATTACTTGCATATATAGACTGTCTATAGTGTGCATTAGTTTTTATTGCCGGTTACTTCTTTTTGGATGCAATGAAAGAATTTCCCAGTATTATGGTTATGTGACATTTGAGTTAGGAAGCTTGAATGATGCTCACGATCATCTGTTGAATGAAATGCAGGTAGAGAAGATGGTAAAGGAGGCTGAGAGATTTGCGAAGGAGGACAAAGAGAAGAGGGATGCCATTGACACGAAGAACCAGGCGGATTCTGTTGTCTATCAGACTGAGAAGCAGTTGAAAGAGCTTGCAGACAAGGTTCCCGGCCCTGTAAAAGAAAAGGTTGAAGCAAAACTTGGAGAGCTTAAAGATGCAATTTCTGGTGGTTCGACCCAAGCTATTAAGGAGGCCATGGCTGCCCTCAATCAGGAAGTTATGCAGCTTGGTCAGTCCCTATACAACCAGCCAGGAACTCCGGGCGCAGGGCCTACACCACCTGGTAGCGAGTCTGGCCCGTCAGAATCATCAGGCAAGGGACCCGATGGGGATGTCATTGATGCAGACTTTACCGACTCTAAATGAGTTTATAGAGATTAAGTGATAATTTTTTTTCTTTTATGTTTTTTGGGTGTCTAAGTTAAATTCGTAGTGATTTTTGTCAATGGAGAGTGGGCATATGTTTCCATTAAATTAGACACGGGTTTTATAGGTGTTCATTGATGTTCATGTTTGTACCTTGGAAATTTTGTCTGTGAAATACAAGTATCATGGGTGGAATTTTTAGGTTGAAAAAGTCATAATATTCCTTGTTGAGTTCAAGATTAGAGAGAATAAGATTTTGCCAACACTTAAAAAGGAAACGAGATGACAGATTTTCAGGGAAAATGATACTTCTGATGTTCTTGTTCCAGTGGAAAGAAAATAAAAGATGACAATTTTATGGGAAAAATGTGTCATTTTAAACGATGTAAAGTTATTTCATTTTAAGAGAGAGAAAGAGATAGATAAAGAAGGAGAAAGAGAATTGATAAAAATAAAATAAAAGTGTGGGTCTCATATCTTTATAAGAGTGAAAGGATATAAATTGTGTCATTTAAAACAAAATATACTTTTCCCCAACTTTATTTACTTGTTAACAATTGGTTATTTTCTTTCAAATTGTTATTACTCGGACCGAAACACAATTATGTTGTATGAAGCACTAAAGCTCTGGTCTGTCAACCACGGGTGTTATTCAATCCTCAAGACAATTGGGTGTGCCCCTGTACAATTCCAAACTAATATATTCATGGAGAAGATTGTTGGGTGCTGGTTTCAAGGGTCTCAGCATCCCTCATTTCCATTTCGCTAGTCTGCATTTGTGAGCAGTGCTCCACATTCCCTGCGTCATCCTCTATGTGTCTTGAGGTTGCGTTGCTAGCTTTTTATCCTCCAATATATCCACTTCAGCTGGGTTTCTCTTAGCTGTCTCATAGAGATCTGTTATTGAGGATGATGTCTTATGTTGCTGGTGAGGATAAGCACTCATCATACTGATGCCCCCCTCTGTTATTTTTTCAGCTTCTACAGCTTGGGCAATAGCAATATTATCTATTGGGGTAAGTCCCTTTTAGGGGTTGGGGTTGGTTTTTTCTATGTATCTCCATGCAGCTTCATACTTCCCTACGCTGAAATGGGTTTTTCCATCCATTTAGGGTTCGATGTTCCTATGTTGTTGTGCTACTTGTTTGTAAACAATTTAATTCTAGTCTTTTAAGTGTTATTAGTTTTTAATATATTTGATCCTATTATTTTTTTTTTTTTGTCATCAGTTTATTTTTTTCTACTAAGAAAGGTTAACTTTATAAATGTGTTAAGAATGAGATTGGATGAAAAAAATCATATAAGAATAAGTGATTAAAAAAAATATATAAGGGTGTACTTGAAGTGATTTAAAACAAAACCATAAGAGAATATTTTGAACTTTTCCTATTTTTTATTAGAAGTAAAATACATAGCGAATTGCATTATTTTTATTTTTAACTTTTAAGTAAAATATAAAATAGATTAAAAATAGATTTAATATATATATATATATATATATATATATATATGTTGTAAAATTAATAATAACTAGAAGAGAAGAGATAAGAGAGATAGGAGAATGTATTCTTGTTGTATTGTCATATTACAATGATGCCTTGTTTATAGGCTCGGGAAACATGAAAGTTACAATAACTGAAATATTCTCCAACGGTCATAATATCTCCAACAGCCATAACGTCTCCAACAGTCATAACGGATATGGACAACCAGTAAATTATTTATAACACCCCCTCTTGGATCTCCAATAATCCTATTGAGAAGAAATATGTATGATAAGCTGCTTCATAAATTATTTATAACACTCCCCCTTGGATGTTCAATAATCCTATTGAGAAGAAATATGTATGATAAGCTACCTCATTAAAAACCTTACCAGGAAAACCTAATGGAACAAAACCATGGTGAAGGAAAAAAGAGTGCAACACTTATTTCACTCCCCCTGCTGATAACTTTATTTAATATCTCTAAGTTTACGCATCCCGATCTTGTATAAAAGTATCTCAGAACTTGAAGTAGGTAATGTCTTGGTAAATAAATCTGCCAAATTATCACTTGAACGAATTTGTTGAATGCCATGAAATAATTATGCTTCCACTTGTGATCGAAATCTTGCTTGGGATCTGCCTTTGTGTGGCTCAAGTAAATAACCTGCATTATAATTATTCTGGTATCTTCGTGTTGGATAAGAGTATACCCTGCTAATAGACTTACAAACAAGAAAGAAAAAAAATGTGAGGGTAAAATAGATAAAATTGTCAAGCGATCTCATAACTATTGGGGTACTCAATGGATTTCCTTTATCCATGTGCAATCTTTTTTTTTTTTTTTTTTAAAGAAGATGGGGCATGTACAATCTCTTTAAATTATAAGTCAACTGATAAATATTTTATCAAGGCGATTATACCACATACGCCTTTGTTTCTTTAATTCATTTACTGATATTTGAAGTTTTATTCAACAAATTTTTCGGGAATTCTTATATGCTTCAAGAGTTTTAAATCCTTCTAGGATTTTTATATAAATTTCATTATCGATCGAATAAGTCATATAAATAGGCTATAATAACATCCATTAGACGCATGTCAATTTTTCATGTACTGCCAGATTATTAAAATATCTGAAGGTGATCTCATCCACTAGGGGTGTTCGCGGTCTGGATTAGATCGATTTTGAAAGCAAAAATCATCTGATCCAATCCCTTCGGTTTGATCATATAATCATCCATTCGGTTTGGATTTTTTTTCAAATCCGATTTGATCCAATCCAATTTTTTTCGGATTGGATTGGATCGTTTTTCGATTTTTTGAAAATTCTAAAATTTATTTCATGATTATTGTGCAAATAACATCTTTTGTATATATTGGCTTTGTAACTTTTTTTTTTGAAATACAAAAGCGTAAACTATAATATAGTTTCTTTTTCTTTTTTTTTTGCAATGAGATAAGAAGCTCTACAAAGATAAAATTTTGTTGATGAGATGTGATTAAATTTTTTCTTAGGTTTAATTGATGGATTAATGGGTAAATGTTTAGAAATTTTGAGCTATGATTGGGGAAAGACCCAAGTAGGTAGAGGGAAATTAATATATTGGATCGGTTTTCATCAACCCATCCAAAAACTGATCCAATCCAATTAAAATTTGCTGTTTTTTTTCAGTTTTTGATTTTTCGGTTTATTCGGTTATCAGTTTTTTGGTTCGGTCACCGCGATTTGAATTGGTTTGGATCGGTTGATGAACACCCCTAGTTCCAGATAGTCCCTTTTTAGTCCTTTTCCTTTTCAATCCCCCTCTCCTTCTTTTCCCTTTTTATCTTATTTCTCCCTTTCTCATTTTTTATTTTTATTTTATTTTTTTATTTTTTTATTTTTTAAAATTATTTTTAATTAATTAATTAATTATTATTTTATTTTATTTTATTTTTAATTTCTTTTTATCTATCATTGGGTTCATCTACCACTGACCTCAATTAATTTGGATTAAAGGTGATGTTGATGTTGATGTTGTTAAAGTAAAATTTAAGTCATTAAATTTAAATTTTCATTTAATATAAGATTAAATAATACTTTATCAAATTTATTATTTAATCAAATTCAAATAATTCAAAAAAATCAAGTTATTAAATTTTGTTTGTTAATTTTGAGAAAGTTCAAATTTAGAAAGTTCATGAAAAATTCAAATTTTTTAAATTATTAGGGTGTTATTTACCAAAACAAATGTTTAGGTTGTTAAAGAATTGCATTATATATATATATATATATATATATATATATATATATATATATATATATATATGATATATAGTAGTTAATTTCATTCCTTCGAACTCTAATTATCTAAGAGTACTTTATGCCATGAACTTATCTATTAAATAAAACTAAACAATTATTAAAAACTTAATTATAAAGAAAATGTAAATAAATTTAAATATGATATTCGTATATTAATATATTTAAAATATTATTGTTTTAGTTATTTATTTTATAATGTATTTTTTATTTTTAAAATAATAGATAAAATAGAATAAATTGTATTTATGACAGATACAACACTAAACCATGAATTAAATAATACTTTTAAATATTATAGTATTAATTAATTGCCTCGAAAGGTCCTATTTTAAACATAAATATTAAATTATAAAACAAATGTATATGTTTAAATAGATTATTGATATCAACATACTTAATAAAAATATTGAGAGAAAAATAAAATAAAAAAATTAAGTAATTTACAATTGAGGGTGTTTAACTCCATCCAAATTTGTGACCAAATCTGCATAGCTCAAGGGACAGGTGGCTGGATTTTGACTAAAACTAATTTTATTTAATCATATATCCATTACATTTTCAAATTTATATTAGTTTTTTTTTTCTCAACCGATTTATCTAATTAGTCTAATTCTAATACTCTCGGACCAATTTGGTGTCATTCCCAAGACTATGTCTATGTTAGCCGCCTTTTTATTCTTTTAAGTGGTTCATCAATTACCTAACTAATACAATTTAAATATATTGGGAGCTGCTCTTCCAAAATTATATTAGTCATTTAATGTGTTTTCTTAGCCATAACACAATGTGTTATTTCAAATTATATATTTTTTTGAAATATAGAATAACACAAAGCTCTAATTTAATTTTGAAAAATATTTTCACATATTACATAGATGTGTTTATAAATATATATATATATATATATATATATATATATATATATATTAATAAAGAATTATAATTTTTATGGAAACTAGCTCTAACGGTTACATTTTTCTAAAAAAGAAAAATAGTTATTTGACCGTTTAAAATTAATTGATTATGAAAAAAAGTGTATTTGATCAATATAATGTAGCTAGGGAGAAAAGGTATTAATTTATTATTATTATAAAAAATGATATATTCTTTTTTTTAATAAATATTGCTTTCGTATATATATTTCTCTTTCTATTATTATATAAGGAAAGGAATCAATGCATTTTTACTTTATTGTATTTGAAAATGTTTTAAAAAGTGGATTATATGGTAGATGTTAATAAAAATATATAGTCATAATTACAAATAATTTAAAGATGTATGTAACTTCTTTAATTTGTGTTTGGTCAATAACAGTCATAATTACAACATGTGAACATAAGGTGAAAAAGTATTTATTTAATATTACAATAATATAAAATGATAGTATTCCATTTTTGAATTAATATAACTACTATATATTACAATACATATTGCTGTTCCTTTTGTTATTTGAGGACAGGAACAAATAGTCATAAAATTACAAAGAGCGTTACTTTTTGTGAGATGGAGAAACCCCCGGTTGATGAACAGGGAAATGTGGAAAGAACCAGTTCCAGCAGCACCATCAACACCACTCGGCGTCCGAGGAACCCGATTGAGGAATTGGAAATGCTTGGTTACTTGAGTGATACAGAAGAAGAAGAAGAAGAAGCAGAATATGTGGAGGGAGAAGAAGAATTTGATGATGATGATGAAGTAAATGAAGAGGATGATGGTGATGAAGCGGAAGAAGATATGAACAATGATGAGGCCAATGATGGTTTTGTTGTAGCAGGTGTTGATAGAAAAATTGTTGTGCCAACATTTGAACCAAAGGTTTCAGATAAGTCTATTCAAGCAATTCTTTATGACCCTGACGTGCTTGATTGCTACATCTGTTCTGAACCTTTGACTATTCCAGTTTTCCAGGTTTGTTTCTTTCATGCATATCATTTCTTAACCTTTTCTCTGTGAATTGTGAATATTTAGGGTCTTTTGTTGTTTGTTTATGATGTGGTTAATGTTGGTGCTACTTTTATTGACTGCTTTGGAACTTGGGAAGGCGACTAGGGTTTGTGAATGGTGGGTAAAGTGGAAAGGTGATCGCAACATAACGAAAATGTGTAGGCAACCATATATTTGATTATCAGTAACCCTAGTGCCGATATTCTTAATATACTTAACTTATCTCGAATCTCAAAATGGGGCTATAATCATGATCAATTTAGAACACCGTCAACTTTTCCATTTGTGCTCTACATAATAAAAGATCCTTCAAGTTGTTAGCAACAACAATGTAAACTTTGTAGAAAATTTTCGTACATGCATATATTTGTACATCAGCTAATCAAAAATATTCTATGGAACCACCTGAACTATTATCCATTGAGCACCTCTAACAACCTATCTCCTAATATACTCTTGCATATATATTTTTGCATATGCATATAACACCTACACATAATGCTATGGGTAATCATTCGTTTAAGTTGGGGCTCGTTTCTCATGTGCAGATTTCCTTAACTAACATGTAACATCCCCCCGTGTTTCTAAATTAACCTTGTCCTCAAGGTTAAGATCTTGATGCACATGACAAAGATCATCCGAGGATTCCTAAGTGTTGGATCGAGCGCTTACAACTAGCTCAAAAACTATAGCTTTTAGTTAAGGCACAACTCTTTCTACTTACACATACTAGCCCAAGTGCTATGGTCCAATCTGACTCTGACCCTACATTGGGACTTGCCAAGGCCGGATGCTGGCCTCACCAATACTCCCCCTAACTCCTGTCTTCCGTAAAGTGTTATCACAGGTAATCGAACCCATGACCTTGGCTCTAATACCAAGTGTTGGTTCAAGCGCTTACCACTAGGCCAAAAGTTGTAACAATTAATCAGCACCCAACTCTTTCTACTTACCTCTACCATCCCAAACGCCATGGTTTGATCTGACTATGACCCCATACTAGGACTTGCCAAGGCCGGGTGTTGGCCTCACCAACACCAAGTACTGTCTTCACACATTGTGTGAGATCAATAAATAAGGTGTTGGTGCTAGTCACGTCCCTTAACCTGCATCGTGCATGAAGCAACAACAATAATAAAAGCTCGACAACTTTGTTATCATAAGTAAATGCAGGTAATTCAATAATGGAAGTGGATGATGAACCAAGAAAAGGCTTAAGGACAATAACATGGAACATTGGACTAATTTAACACCTGTCAAAAACCTTTAAATGATACGCAATATTATTGATATCACTCTCAATTGGGAAGCGACAAAAGAACCGCTTAGAGTGCTTATTATTGTATCAATGAGTAACTAAATTTTTTTCAATAAATTAGAGTTTAATTAGCACCAAATCACCTTTCTTATAAATTCTTTCACGTTTGTGTGTGTTTACCTGGTTCTTGATTTGGTTCTGAGCACAAGCTGAATTGAGTTTGAGGCTATGGAAAAAATCATTGTGATAGCAAAGAATGCAGTCAATGGTCTGTCTTTGAACGAAGCCACGAGGATAGAGGGAAATAAAGATTGGTGGTTGGCCATTGAGGGTTTTGAAAGGAGAAATTCAAATTGAGGAATGAATTGTAGTATTGTAGTGAAGTTTTGCCCATCTTAAGAAGGAGACTCATTTGGAGTTGTGATCATGGCAGAAGGCTCTCAGTATTGCTCAAGAGATCGATCCTCACCTCAGTCTGGTTGTCAGATTTAAGATGATAAGTTGAATTTGTGTGAAGTTTTGTGCCACTTAACTTGAACAATTACCTCTAAAAATGACTTGAATATATGTTGTCCTTATTTGAAACCAAGGATTTTAATGACCATAT
>NW_026899436.1:0-118992 GCF_033153095.1 Gastrolobium bilobum | reverse complement strand
AAAAATATAGTTGTGATTATCTAAGAGATGTGAAGACATGTGACAAAGTAAAGTAAAGTATGCAAATATGAAATTTAATGTGAGTTGGGATTATTGGGTACTGTAGAGTGCCATTGAGACTAGAAGGTATGTGCTCGTGTGAAAGCTAAGGCAACAGAAAAATGGTAAGATTGTAACATTAATGGAAAGGACCGGTATATTGGGGTAGTGTTGAAACAGTAGGGACAACAAAAAGAGTAAGAACTAAAGAAAGTGTGAGTTGGAAATATTCTAGGAATAATCAATAAATATACATGAGAACGATTAGAGTCTGTTATGAATACGATTAGAGGCTTTTGGGAACAACATTGGGTTAGAAAAATAGATAAAGATGAAAATGAGGTGAAATTAGACAGACAAGTTTGTAAAATGGGTATATTATAACCTACAAATTAGCAAAAATACAACCGTAGTCTATGGAAACAGTGAAAATATAGTGAATTAAGAGGCCAGATCCCCGAAATTGTCAAGTTTTTTGAAGGATTGGGTAACGATGGATACCACAAAAATGAGGTTATGCTTGTGACGAAAGTAAAATTGTAAAGATGCACACCTAAAAAGGCTAGTTGAGAGTGGAAGGATGAGATTCCCTGGTTATATCCCGAGTCAGTGGACCGGTACGAGGTTAATTTTGATGACAAAATTCTAAAAGGAGGGGTGATTATAACACCTCGTAATTCTAAATCAAATATTAAAATATTACATGAGAATTAAAGGGAAGGATTAGTGAATATCCTGGAAATTAGGCCAAAATATAAAGAAAGGGCAAAACGGTAATTAGCCAACACGCAACCCTAGGAAGATAAAAATTGAGTAGAAGGTCTCAGATGATAAAAATAACCATGAAATTGGATTCATAACGAAAAATTGAGTGGTAAGGCAAGTTTCAGAAAATTCAGTTAATAGTGTTTGTACCGGGTAAAAATACTGCGGTATAGTTGCACCGTAAAACGTGTCGATTGAGTTTTGAGCTCTAGGTTTTGAATACAATTTATAAATGGTTTATAGAACTAGGAAATATGAATTCTGATAAAAATTGATGGAAATAAGTAAGTTTGGGGAAGCGTGCCTACGACGCGCGCAACAGCTTAAAACTGCGATTTCTCCGAACGACCGAAAAACTCCGGATCCATTTGATCAAGGACAATTAAAGGACAATGGTTAATGTTAAAAATTAGAGTTTCTAAATAGTTTATGAAATTATGGACGTTTAGTGGAATAGGCGGGAGATTTGAATTAATTTGAATCGCGTGAGGTGGTGGTGGGACCCACCCCACTTAAGTGACCTTTAAACACATGGCATGGGTCACTATTCATCATCTTTTTCTCCTTTCTCTCTTATTAAAACCGTGCTCCCTCCCTTCTCCATGGAAATTTGCTTTCAAATCTTCTTCCTCTCTTAACTTCATCGATTCTTTACCGAATTGGACGATTCTTGTCTTGAATTTCGATGGAAATCACCACCCGAACCCGTTCCACCAATTAGTTTTCCTTGAAACCCTCTCATTTGAGAGATGATGGGCAAAAACAGCCACGAAATTATTGGAGGATTTGTGATTTTGGGGTTGATTCCTTAAGCCATTGCTTGTAGGGTGCTTGGAGGAGCCTGTGACGTAATTGTGAGTAAGTTTCTTCACCTTTGATGGTTGATTCATGGATTTGAATTTATGAACCTTAAGCTTGTCTTTGATGAATTGTGTTGTTAGAGAGCTCAAATAGAAAATGTGTATTAGATGATAATGTCTTAGAATGATGTGTTAGAGCTATAAATGCAATGAAAATTATTGGTGAAAAATATGATTTTTAACTTAGGAAAATTTGATGGTGCCATGACTTTGGGTTTTGGAATGGTGTTAGGATTGTGTTGGTGAGTTGTTGTATGATTAAATGATGTAATAATGGGATTGTATGAGGTGTGGAATAGTTGGAATTGATTGAAAATCCCTTGGTGTGGGCTATGTTGAATTTTGGCCATTAAGGGGAAAATGGGGCAATAAATGTTGAAAAATTATTTGGATGATGTGTTGTGTAATTGTATGGTAATTAGATGGGTTGTGTGGTGGTTGGAAGGTTGGAAAACCAATGGAAAAATGTTTGGTAGTGTTGTGTGGCTAATTGGACCTAGAGCAAAATATTAGGCAAAACGACATTTGAAAGACGTAAAATGAAAAGTGGCACTTGATGTGGCCTTTTGGAAACCTAAGGATGCCTAAGAAAATGAGAAAGAAAATTTAGAAAAATAAATTGTAAAATAACCCTACCTTGGCCGAACCTACATGGTGTAGGAGAGATTTTTGACGTTTTTTCGTATTCTGATAGAATTGTCGTGTATTGATGATTCGTACATGGTTGTTGTAGGTTGTCGTACGTTGATTTGAACCCCGAACCGTGAGTTCGGTGGATTTCCCTTGGTCCTGGACCAAGTGGGCTTGAGGTAAGTGATTGGAACCATGCTTGTGTAATTGATGACTTGCATGTGTTGTATGAATTTCAAGTAATTGTAAATGTCCTCTGTGTAGGAATTTATGCTGTATAAAGAACTCAGAGAATATATTATTGGGAGCTAAGTGAAGAGGACTAAACAGGTAACCTCTTGTTACTGGGGCTTGATCCCTTTGTGTGTTCCTCCATGCCTGCTGAGGGTGATGGTATGAAGTGTATGTAAGTAATGTAGAATAACATGATCATGCATTTATTATGTATGTTAGTGGTACACTGGATGTACCGAGTCTCTGACCAGTAGACAGTTTTCCTTCGGGCGTTGCGGACTTCCACTGGATAGGTCTCCGAGAGGGAGTTCCAGTTGACCTAGGGTCATGGTGTGTGATCCGGATAGGAGCACACTAGGAAGTCTCGGGTGCATCTGGATGGGAGGGGTGCCTCGGTTGGATGTTCTAGGAACACGCCTTGGTTGAGACCTATAGGCTTATATGCCGAGCCATTAAGCAGGACTTTGCGTGGTATTGGTAGCGACTATTCCAGCTTCGTCGTATTTTTTATCCCTATGTTCCCCAGTTTCTCTAAATCCCTTGCTATATCCCATTTTTCAAGAAGTTATTTTATATTATCTATATGCATCGAAGTGAGCCATTGGTCGGAGTTTTCTCCGGAACCTCTGGGTTACTGAGATATATTCGTATATCTCACCCCGTCTTGGGGGCTTTATTTCAGGAGGTAGCAGTGGTGCAGGAGCGGCGCACAAGAAGCCCGTAGGATGATTAGCTGGAGTATCATTAGTATTTTTCATTTTGATGGCCATTGGGCCTAGGCTAGACTTAGGGCATGAACATTGTATATGTTGTTAGGATGAGATTTATGTCATATTTGTTCATGCTATTTTTGCCTTAGTCTAGATACATGTAGTTTATGACATTTGGAGACTTATGAATTATGTTGTAATTTGGATAATTGTAAATATTGTATTTGGATCTTGTGTAATGTGAAGCATATGTAATATGATGAAAGGGCAATAGGCCTATTTTAGGATTATGATTATGGGTATGATTAGCAAATACATGCAATTGGACTTTGATGATTGAAACGTATTAAGTATTAATAAAGGAAGCAATGTGATACGTATTGTATAAGTAAAATAAAATGTGATGGGTTGTAAGTGCCCCAAGGCATTGTTGGTCCTTGTGTGTGCCACCCAATGATTATTAGGTATATTTGAGGTCCTAGATCACATTAGCAAATCTGGGGATTTTTGTAAAAACAAAGGAAACTCTAGCGAAATTTCTAGAAATTGGCATAATTTAGGCAAAATTCAGGAGGGCATATCTCTTTCGACAGAAGTCCGATAGGGACGTTCCATACGCCATTTTGAATCTTGGGATGTCCTCTATCTTGTGGTAAAATTTGGTAAAATTCTGGGTTGGAAGTCGGCCTGTAGAAGGCAGAGAGTGCAGAGTGCCCATTTGCTCACTGCACATGTGGCAGTTCTGGACCGGTTTTGGGAAATTTATTCCCGCTTCGTTCCTTGGTCAAATTAGGTGTATAATATATCAAATTGAAGTTTAAGGTGTTTATTTTTCTGTATAAAAATTGTAGAGCAATTGGTTGAGTGGAATTTCTACAGTAATTCGTGGAGTGAGGGATGTTCAGAGTTGTTTTGGGGTTGGTTGGCAGTTCTGCTTGTCCAACTTCAAACGGCGATATCTGGGGAAAACGAGCTCTAAATAACTCGTGTGATAGCTTCCTAGAAATTTAATTGAGTGTATAATGACATATCAAAATATGGGAGGCTTGTAGAATGCGGTTTATCCGCAGAAAATTAAAGACCGAACCATGTTCGGAAGAGTAGAAAATGTAAAAGTTAAAATTATGCTAAGTGGGTTTATGGGAATCCCTTAGTGACTTATGGGAAGTAAAATAAGTATTAAAAGTAGTTTAAATAATTATTCTGCAAAGAGTTTATAGTTACGGTCACAGCTTTTAATTATTACGCTTTTTATTGTTTTCAATGCTCGCGTAATCAACGGAAAAAGTTTAATCGCATTTTTATAATTGAATTGTTGTGATTGTAACTGCACTTAATATCATAATTAATGTTAACAATACTTGTGTACAATGGACTGTTACAGTTGGCTTCTTGCCCTTGGGCTCAGGGGTTTTTCTTTTCTGGCTGTCAAGTCGACAACTGCGTCCTTCTTACCCCGGCTCAAGGCAGGCAGGAAACTCGGCTGGTCATTCTGCTCACCCTCCGTATCTGGAACTGCAAATAGAAAACATGGAACTGGGTTATAATCAAGCATTCTATAACAAAATCGAATAAGGGAGTAAATTGAAATCATACTCATTTCCGAATCAAGTTCCTCTTGAGACTTGAAAATAAAAGACGCGACACTAGCAAAACCATGCAATTGGATATATTCGTCTACGGAAATAATATTGGAAATATCATCGCTACTCAACTCGGTCTCCTTTAAATGGCAGCTTGAAGAAGTAAAGTTATAATGATTAGGAGACCAGTACAAGGAAAACTTCCCTTCAACATCCTCAGAATCAGAAGATCTGAGAAACCAGGGCTTTTTCCCGGGTTGAGCAGCAACTTTAAAGAATTTCTCTTTAAAGTTCTTGAAAGAATCAGAATAAACACTAAAAAAATTTTGCTCAGCGACACCTCGGAGAGTCACCCAACCTTTCCTTTCTGGTGGTTTTCGGCCAGTACGAGGTTTAATGGCCTGGAAAAAGAAAAAGAAGACAGAAACGGTGCAAGGTAAGGTAAGTTATGCACAAAAGCGTTCAAGCGCTTTAACAAAACCCCCAGCCATTGGGGTGGAGTTAATAAGAGGCTATATGAAGGTGAGTCAGGATGCAAATTTGAAACTCGGTCAGAGGAAATCGAATGTTGAGTTGAATCACTAAGCCTTGATAGAAGAAGAAAAATGAAGGTTCATCTGAGTTCCTCCCCGAACAAATTGGCTCGTCCTCATAAGAAGAAACTATATCATAATCCTCTAACTTCCCTACACTGAGCCCAAACACGTCTTCCACGCGCATCTCGAAGGTAGTATTTAAAACTTCATAAGTTACCCAGGAAAATCGGGTTATTAAGGCGGCAGGAGGAGACTTAGAATCCGACTCAGCAAAACGAGATTCCTCTACAATCTATGGTGGAGATGACGCCATAAATACCTAAAACAATGAGAAACATAATCAGAAGAGATGAATAGACATCCCTGAATCAAAAAAACTACTACTAGAAGAATCACTAGTGGATGATGATGTGGATTTCTCTGAGATTGCAATCGAATCATCTGCCTCACCAAAAGTCGAGGTAGATCCCGGAACATTTCCATGATGACAACTCGCCAAGGTAGACTCGGCTAGAGAGACAAACTATTTCTCAATGAGTTTAGAAATCAAAAAGACACAAGAATAACATGGGCCAACTTGCTTAGACTTGGAGGATTTGAGAACAACTCGGTAAGGACGACACATCAGAATCCAAAGTATAAGAGACATTGGAGGGGTCTAACCCGGTTTAGGGGAAATATTGGGGAATACATCTGTTAGCAAAAGAACGACCCCTACCCCGTCTGGAAAAGCCTCGACCCCGACCAATAGGGTTCTTATTCAAACCACTACTCGATAACCCGGATCTCTTCTTGGATCCGCCACCCCTAAAACCACGAAGCATGGCTTTGCGTTCTTCCTCCTCAGTTCTCGGTATCCCCCACAACCAGAACCGAGCCCCAGGAGGAACTCTCTTCAGTAACTCAAACTCATCCTCTTTCTCCCCTTTACCACGCATAACTGAAGAATGATCATTTTCCCCCCTATTATAGAAAATAGTGGATGCGACACAAAATTTAAAGTAAAACAAAAGGGAGGACAGATATCTAGGAATAATATACCTAGAATCTCAAATTTACAAGAACATGCATTTCTCCAGAAAGACAAAAACACTGAGGAAATTCAAAATGCAACTTACAAATGATTCAACAAAATGAAAATGTTCATAACAGAAACTTCAAAAATAGAAATGATGGAGATTCAAAAATGGAAAAACTCAGAAAATAACACCACACTCAGATACTTCAAACGAAGAAAGAAAGGAATGAAATCAGAAAAAGAATGAAGATACCTGAAGAAAAGAAGTGAAGCAGAAGAGTGTTTGAAAGCAAAAATGAAAATGCTGGTGCGCAAGAAAAACACGAAGAGAAAACGAGAATTCTGGTGAGCAACAAGCGTAAAAGAAGAGAAAGAGGAAAAATAGGGGGAATATATATAGGCAACTTCAAGTAACCGTAACGGTTTTCGAATAGGAAGGGTTAGTAATAAGAAAGTCATTACACACGAAAGTAATGATTAGATGCCTGAAATGACCAACTCAATAAATGCACACGAAAAACTAAAACGGCACAAATCAGCTGCAACACACTAACAAATGCGACAATTGCCACGTGTAAAAATGAAATCATTACTATAATAAAACTAACTATGATCCCGGTGGAATGATCACACAAGCAACTAGAATTTCAGCAACCTCTAGCCGGGTTCCTGAAAGGAACTATCCACTTGATAACAAGCTACAACAAACCGGTATGCGAAAGTAACAGACTTGGGGGAACCTCACCAGTTAGATATAAAACCATTTAAAATCCATCTCTAACTCGGTTTGGAGCAACAAGACTAATAACTCGGCATGCTGATTACTCACCTTGCCGAGATAGGGGACAAGGAGATATTGTCCCTTAGTACAGAAATTTAGAAATTTCAAAAGCCAAACTACATACACCAAGAAATCATAAGAACCCGGGCATTCTCTGAAGGAACCCGAACTGATGCAAATATTCCACCCAGGCAGCCCGGTCACCCGAACTACCTGGCTGAGGGACAACTGTTATGGACCCATATATGAGGCCAAATAATATACAAGCCTAATAAGGGGCAATCCAATATATAAATTACATATGAATATGGAAGGATATCCATCAAAGATAATAATCCTAATACGATAGCTTAACGTATGGACTTAGGCCATCATCGGAAGCACTAAAGGTCCAGAGCCCACTACCCACAGGTAAACTCTATAAATAAGAGGTAAAATCTACAAGTACGGTACGCTCTCTCTTACTATTATGCTGTCACTGTGCACACACACATCCCCTTTGGCAAAGTTGTTTATTATTCAGTACACAATGATCTGCTTGACTCAAGATATCTCATCCATAGATACCTTGGAGAGGACACCTAGATCCAATAGCAACATACTAGTCCATTGGGCTAGACATCTCTATGTCTAAGACATAACACTTGTAATTTGGAAACTAATGATTTCATTGGTTTATATATTTTGGGTTTTCTTCTAAAGTTGATCGGTGTAATGTTTTTTACCAGCTTACACATCTGAATTTTTGTATTTGGTTCAACCGCTGAAGTAAGAGATTGCGCTGTTATTGAATAGAGAGATGTGATTATGATGAATGGGGGAGTTAGTATTTTTAGTGAAGGGGTGAAATTATGCATATTTCAAAATTTATAATTAAAATAAAAAAATTATGCAATCAAATAAAATTATTCACAATAAAATATGACATACTAAATAAAGGGCTTAATATTTGTCCTGTAATCAAAGATATATTATCTCAAATTAGAGCATGGGTCCTTCTCGTTGACTTTCTCAATGTATCACATTTGCATCTATTTTCTTTATAACTTTTTCATAAATGCATACATGAAGAAATTCAAAAGTTTCTTAGATGAGAGCCCATATTCGCCTATTGTAATAATGTGAAATGAAATCTTCAAAGGAAATTCAATATTCCTTATTGCAGCTATAACGGGACAAATGTTGAGTAACTCTTAATTTGTGCCACTTTTACACTCGCATGAATATTCAAGGGTGAGTGATGTGAAGTCCTATATTTGTTAGATATAAATTAAATAAGGACTATATAAGTGCAAAAGACCCATAGATCTACAGTCTCAAGGTGTTGGATGGAGATGTGGTCTCGATTCACTTGTTGTTATTTGTCATTTGACTCATTGGTAGAAGTATCCTTTGAACAAGGTTTTTGGCTCCCCTTACCATTACAACATATCAGAGCCAATGGATGGGTTGGGCCTAGTATTTAGAAAGACCTTTCCAAAAGGCTAGTGTAATTCCAATACTTGAAGAGAAAAAACTTCTACAAAAGTTACCCGTAGTTAGGGGAGCATGATGTTGGGTCTCACACTTGATGGAAGGGTGTTAGAAATATTCAAGTGTGAATAGTGATGAAATCCCACATTAGTCAGATATAGATCAAGTGAGGACCATATAAGTGCAAAAAGATCCATTGACCTATGACCTTAAGACTTTGGGTTGATATGTGGTATTAGGTTGTCAGCTCATTGTCATTTGGTCTATTAGTGGAAGTATTTCTTTCAAAGGGTTTTGGGCTCCTCTTACCATTCCAACATTTTTCGGTTCAAAAAGGGACTAAGAATAAGATTAATAGTAGCAAAGGTAGAGGATGAAGCAGAGGAGGTTGTTGGTAATTTTACTCTTGTAGTTGATGATGGAAATGGGTCCTCTCATGTTTTATTTTAATATAACCACGTCTTGTAAAAACCCAACCATTTGTTTATAGATTAATGATTAGTGAAGTGAAATTTTCACTGTTACATTTTACGAAATTTTTCATTAAAATTGTGATGGTTAATTTATAAATGAATGGTTGAAATCCTATGCATTATACAGTCATGTTAAAATAAAACATGAGATGATTAATTTCAGTTGAATACAATTTTCCTCCCACTAAGCATCTCCATGTTAAGAGGTACCTCCCTAATAATGCAACAGAATTGATATTAACCATTATTATAACACCTCGTGTGCACCCGGTGTATTAACTTACTTATAGTATTAAGCGCAACTGGAATTAATCCTTAAATTACTTACTTAGCATTAAGATAATCTCATGATGTGTAAGATTGTGAAACATTAGGTGGTTGAGGAGAAACATATTTTGTAGAGTTTTTGGCCCATTGGAAAAAGATCAAGTTAAAGAGCTCGAGAAAGCAAGAAAAGCAGTGAAATCCATTGTATGTTGGCGCTAAGGGCGCTAGTCCGACTTTTGGAGCCCCAGCGTCAGGTTGCCTCTGCTTCCCTATGCCCAGGGAACCAACCCAGCTCTAGAAGCGACAATATCGATGGTTACCTCTGCTTCTCCCCGCCAAGACCATAGTGAACCCTCAAATCTAAATTTATGGTTCCCAATTGGATCCTAGTCCCTATTCAAGAGTATTTGGAAACCTTTCACCTAATAAACCATGATATCAATCATTCAACAGAATCAATCATTATGTGGATCAAAGTATTAATAATATTATTGGCTTCTAGCAATCAAAATCATTACAAAGCATTGATCTTAACAAAATACAATCAGAACGTCAATTCATTACTACAATTGGCTTCTCATTCTAAAATATACAAGTTAGACCATATATATACAACTCAAAAGATGTTGATATACAAGTACACATATCAAAATTGTCATAGCATGCTATCATTACCAAAATAAGCCAAGATCAAAATGGGAGACCCTCATGCACTACACAGGTTTCTTTCCCTGAGAAGTACCAGCTCCTTCCTATGGTTCAAGAATTTACCTTTGAAGATCACTTCCAAGTCTTTTCTCTTCTAGGTTCCAGAATACAACCAACATAAAATTTACCACAATCAACCTATTCCAAGGTAATTTAATAATTCAATGACATATTCAATATATGAATTTATCAATCACCATACCAATTCATCCATTTTAAAGAGTGGTTACTTACCCCCCCCCCTCTTCCCAAAAAATTATTCAAGTTTCAACAACCAAGCCCTCACTCAAAGGGGGCTCCAATGGTGATCCTAACACAAAATCACCACTAATATCAACACTGCTACATCAAATATACGCACAACACCCATCAATTTTTTCATTCAATAAGCTAATCAAAAAAACCCAAAACCCATGAAACCCTAAGTTTATAGCTCTTTAGGTACCTCGAAGGAAACTAATGAAAGTTCATGCCTTCTTACCTCTAATCCTTAAACACAAGAGAATGAAGCCCTGAGCTTCAATGGAGAATCAAATATCCTCTTTCTTGTTCCTTCTAAATGGTGCACCAAATAAGGGAAGAGAAAATGATTTTTGATGGTAATGGGTGAGGAAGATGAAGATATGGTTGGTGTTCCTTACTCCCCTCCCTCTTGGTCACTCAAGGAAGAAGGAAGTTAATGGAGTTTTTGTTGTCTCATTCTCTCCTTCTCACTAGATCGAAGATGAAGTAGGGAAGAGGTGAAAATTTTACGGTGAGAAAATGGAAAGCATCGTGGGATGACGGAGTAAAAGGAAAAGGAAAATAAGGAATACACATTTTTGCTTCTCAAAATATCCAAGTAAAGGAAATGCCCCTTTTGTCCTTTCTTTTCCCTGCACTCACTAACACCCACTTAAGATGTTTAACTTCATGATTCTTGAGCTATTAAGGTGTAAGTAAGATGTATCACACTTAATTTATTTTAGGGTCTTACTTAATTTTGCATAATATTACTTTTGCCCCAATACCTTTAACATTTGATTTTTTGCCCCGAGAAATGACTTAGTTCAAAATTACACTTGCACCTAATTTAGCACTTTAATTACATATTAATTCTTAATTAATGCAATTTAATTATTTCGGTTATTATATTCACCCCTTTTATCTGACAATTGTTTTTAACCAATTTAGGCTATGTATATGTGTTTTTATTGTTAGAGTAGGGTGTATAGTGTCATAAGGAAAGAAAACGAGTAGTGATGAATACAAAGTTTCTATTTTTATTGTTACAAATGAATGCTAAGTTTGTGTTGCCTTAATTTGTGGCCAAATTCCTTTTTTCCTTTTTGCAAAGCAAAAAACAATTAACTGAATTGAGATTACTAACATTTTGTTTTTACTTTTTTTTGGAAAAGTTTAAAAACACCTTGTGGTTTATTCTTTTATCAGTTGCTCTCTTTATGGATTTTTTTCACTTTTCTCCCTATTATTTTTTCCATCAAACTCCACATTTAACACCATTAAAATTTGAACTAACTTATCCATTTTTCTTCTGTCTTGCCAACATCAAAACACTAATTTATCTTAAAACTTCTAAAATAAATAACTTTTTTCATAATTTGTAAATAAATCAAATTATTCAAGCTATAAAACTTCAAATATGAACAAGAAAAAGGGAGGAAAATACTAGCAAATTGAACAAGATTGTACACACTTTCCTTTTTTTTTTTTTTTTTTGATATAAATAGAGGGCCTAGCCCAGCAAGAACTACAACTGTAATTGATACTCAATTAAAAACCATGGGAATTTTGACAGTCTCAATATATATGGATGTATTGTTTAAATATGACATGAGATTCAAGACATAAACAATGACTACCCACCTACCCTACTCTCTGGGCTACTAATTAAAAAAAAAAAAAAAAGGGACAAAATTTAAAAAATAAATAAGAAGTCTTCAACGGAATTACAAGAGAGAAAAAAAAAATGGAAAATTAGGAGGAAAAAAAGAAATCCCTCGGAAGGCCAAGTATCAACTTGGGAAGGGAAATGGCATCAAAATCAAAAGGGTTTCTCAACCTCTCAAAGCTATGCTGCGAAAGGGAGCCACAATCTTTGATTTCAAACAGTGAACGCCACAACCCCTCTTTCAGATTACTAAAATTTTCGTCACTGGGAAATCAATCTACAAACACACAAGGTACCCTTAACTTGGGATTGTGTTTCGGTGGAAAAAAAAAAACGCAATTTCCTAAAGCTTCTCTCTCTTTCTCTAACAACTGCGGCTGGTGGATCTGAAAGAAACTCAAATTTGCAAACCCTAGAAAATGGATTAACAACTAACACGGTACCCAGTTTTCTTATATTCTCAAATAAAACGCACCGTACTGGCATCCCCCTACTATTTATTGTTTTTTAGTTTTTCACCTCTTTGTCGGATAGGAAGAGAGATCGTGAAAAAAAAAAAAAAAAAGAGTTTAAAAGAAAACGAAGTGAATTGAAAAAATAGGCACAGAGCAAATAATAGTTGTATTTAAAATAAAAAATACACTCTTAATTTAATGGGATAGGATATTATAACAACTAAATCAATTAGTATTACTATCAATATTATTACCAATCAATTTCACTATTAGATCGATTATGTTGATCCAATGGTTATATTTATTTCCATCTTTGTACGGTTGTAATTTTCCATATTTAATGTGAAAGCATTAAATATGAAAAATCATAATCATACAAAGATGAAAATAAATATAAAGTATTAAATATAGGTAATCATAATCATACAAAAATAGAAACAAATATAATCGTTGGATCAACATAAGCGATCTATCGATAAAATTGATCGGTAATAACACTAAGGGTGTGCATGACAACCATTCTATTCCCAAACATTGTTTCTGAAAAGAAACAATACTTTTTTATTTCTGTGCCTTAGAACAGTTTCTCAGAAAACAAAAATGTGTTTGATAACATATTCAATTTTTATTCCAAGAATGAGAATTATGTTTGATAACACAACAAATAATATAATAAAAAATAATTCCTATTAAATATAAAAAAAATTGGATCATCATTTTCATTTCCATATGGTGTGGTTGTGGTGGTGGTGGTGGCGGCGTAACAGTAGTGGTGGTGGCAGTGATGTGGTGATGATAGTGGTGGTGGTTGTGACGGCAGTGGCTGCGGCGATGACAGTGGTAATGGTGGTGGCAGCGGTGGTAGTGGTAGGGATGGTGGTGGTGGAGGCGACGACAGTGGCTGCGACAATAGTAGCGGTGGCATGGTGGTGGTGGTGGTGGTTGTGATGGCATCATGGTGGTGGTGGCAGTGGTTGCGACGGTGGTGGTGGTGATAGGTGTCAGTGGTGATGGTGGTGGTGGTGATGGTGGCGATAGTGTAGTGGTGGCAATGGCGTGGTGATGGTAGTGGCGGGGGTGGTTTAATGGTGGTAGTGGTGACAGTAGTGGCTATGACGATGGTGGTGGTGGTTAGTGGCAGCAACGACGGCGGTGGTGACGGTAATAGTAGTGATGGTTAGTGACAGTAGTGGTGATGGTAGCGATGGTGTCGTGGTGGTGGCAGTGGCGAGGTGATGGCGATGTTTGCGATGGCGGTGACGGCAATGGTTACGATGATGGTGGTGGTGGTTGATGGCGGTAGTGGTGATGGTGGTGGTGACAGTGACAGTGATAGTGGTGGTGGCGACAGTGGTAGTTGTGGTGGTGGTGACGGTGGCATGGTGGTAGTGATGGGTGGAGGTGATGGTGATAGTGGCAGTGGCATCGTGGTGGTGGGGGGTGGTGATGACAGCACTAGTGGTACGACGGTAGCGGTGACGATGGTGACGGTGGTCTTGTTGGGATGATGGTGGTGGTTGTGATGACGATAGAGGTAGAGAGTGATTGAGAGAGATAAGTGTTTCTCATTTTGTGCCCGGGAACAAAAAGTGCACGGGAACAAAAAAGAAGAAATTGTTTAATTCTTTTTTCTGTTTCCCAGCACAAAAATTGAACCGATTCATCCGGGGAACAAAAAAATAAACCGATTTTACCAAACGAGTTTTTTATCCATTTGTGTTCCCAAGAACAGAAATTAAAAAAAAAATTGATTCCATGAAGGTTATCATGCACACCATAATTGGTTGTTACAATATCTTATCCCTAATTTAATTGTGAGTAAAAACCTATTTTGGTCCCTGAAAAAAATACGGTACCCTTTTAGGTACCTATCAAAAATAAATTAGATTGGAAGTCCCCAATAAAGACAAATAGGTCCTTGACAATGTAGATCCTTCTTGTTGGGTTAAGGCATACTATAGTCACTGGCCTAAATGTGACAACATCACAAATAACATGGCTGAGGTGTGGAATTCAAAGATCGTGAATTATAGGTCCAAACCTATCATGACTTTGTGTGAGGAATTGAGATGTTATATAATGAGAAGGATAGCATCTCACAAAAGGATCTTGCAAACATTTAGGGGAAAGATAACATCTGCACAACAGAAGAGGATGGACCAATTGAAGGTTGCCAGCAATTCTTGGACACCTACATGGACTGGGAACTTGGTTCAAGATGTTTATGAAGTTTCTGGAAGGGGTCAAAGGGTTGGGTGAACTTAACTAACCAATCTTGTAGTTGTAATGTTTGGCAATTGACTGGATTGCCATGTGAACATGCCATTGCCGCCATTGCTCACAAGAATGAAGCTGTAGAAAATCATGTTCATCAGTGGCTGACAGTGGATGCTTTGCATGCCACGTATGAACACACACTCAACCCAATCAATTTCCAGCAGTATTGGCCCTCATGTGATGCAATTGGACGTGAAAAGGCCAATTGGACGTGCTAAAAAGCATCGCAAAAAGGATCCTACTTAAGAGCTTATGAAGACCATCAAGAAACTGAAAAAGTCTTATACAGTTCAATGCTCCAAATGTGGTCAGACTGATCATTAGCCAAAGACATGTAAGGACCTGTAGCTCCTTCAAAGCCAAAGCAAAAACCAGTTAATGTTAATATTCAATCAAGGACAGAGGAAGAAATAGTCATGACTCAAGGATGCCCTGTACCAGAGACAAGCAGCCAACATGCAATAACTGAGGCTTAACCAAGTTCAAGACCATCAAGAGGCAGTAGCCTAGATCCATCAAATCCTACTGAGGTTGTGTCCAATGAGACACTAACTGCAGCAAGCAGTGGTACCAGGACCAGATTCATGAGCTTCATGTCCACACCAGGATTCAAGCCACCAAGATCAGCCCCACAGAATTGAATGGAATATTGTGTAATCAATGTCATTAGGCCATTTTTTGTAAACCTTTGATATAGGCCATGATTAGCAATTATAATTAGGCCAGATTTTTGGAACACTTTGGTATTGGCCCAGTTGATCAATGTCATTAGCCTTTTTTTGTATGCCTCTGGTTAGGGCCATGGTTAGTACTTGTAATTAGTGCAGGTTTTGGAACATTATTGTATTGGCTTGATGGAAATATGTCATTAGGCTTTTTTTGTATGACTGAGGTATATTGGCCATGGTTAGTACTTGTAATTAGTGTAGGTGGAAATGAAAAAAAATGTCTGGTTATCAATTCATTATCTTCATTTCTCTCTACAATGTGCAATTTTTTAATATTGGTCCACATCATCTGTCATGTGCACTTCTACTGATACACTTTCTTGTTTCTGTCAACACTAGTATATATATTGTCTTTGTTGTGTCATTTTAGGGGCATGTGTAGCATCACTGCACTTCTGATCCATCAACAATATATTTCCTTTACAAATCCCCAACAATTTGCATCAGGGACCATTTTAGTCCTTGGTAATTAATACATAGATTCAGTTTGGTCCTTAACATTTTTATCGAGGTCTCTTTTAGTCCCTAGTTGCCTTTCCACACACCAATGCCACCATAAGTTGTTAATACACCAGCAATGTCAGTACTCATTTAGATGCTGATTTAAATAATGAGTTACATACTTGACTTCTGCATAATTCACACCATCACACTCTCAGATTAATGTTCATATAGTGTTTCCATTATTTTAACTACTTAAAGTGTAGACACCAGCAATGTCAGTACTCATTTAGATACTGATTTAAATAATGAGTTACATACTTGGCTTATGCATAATTCACACCATCACAGTCTCAGATTAATGTTCATACAATGTTTCCATTTTTTTTTTATCTTCTTCAAGTTTATACTGCACTTTGTGCCAATAAACACAAGTTCAAGTACATAAGCCATGTTATATACATTTCATAAACAACATTTCATTAGATTTCAACATTGGTCCTTCCATTACAAATATTTACATTTCAAAATCATTACAACATGTAAAGGTATATACACCAGCAAATCTCAATAGTACTACACTTTTTTTTTCATTTCAGCCTACTTTCAAGATATATACATATTACAAACACAACAATAATGGATCTAGCAAACACCCTAGCACACCTACACACATGCTTAATTTCTTTCTCCACCTTATCAAACTCTGCATGCATCTTCATTAATAGTTCGTTAATCTTTATATGGTGCTCATTAATCTTTTTTTCCTTGTCATTCACCTCCAGCTGCAGTTCATCATTGAACTCCATGTCTACATAGTTCAACTTGAATTCCATTTCAGCTATATTCAACTCCAAGTTATTAATTCTCCAATCTTCCAGCTCCATCGTATCAGTTGTAGCATCATCCACCCATCTAAAAAAATTGCATTGTGGCTTCTTTTCCTAACACCAAATGAAACCAAACTCTTAATAACATTCAACTTAAACAAAGAACGCATGCAACTAACTGAATGCAAAAAAAGCTCACCTTGATATTGGGACAGCCAAAAAATGCTCTATTTGGGTTTCTATCTGTTTTGGAGGTGTAAACAACAATGTGCCTCCCACATTTACACCTTGGAGCAGCACTCATTCTTTGGCTTCTAGTCCCAATTGATTACAAGGGCTTGAGCTCCCCCTCTCAGAAGAAATATTCATCTCTTAAACACTAAGATTCAAAGAACGCATAAAATATTTAGTAATCCCTAAATCAGTAAACCCCAAACTGCAACATTCAATCTTCGATTGAATCCCCACCTGATGTGTTTCTGTAAACCCTACATTATACGACGACATTCATATGGTGAAATTAAGGGGGAAGGAAAACTTCACGTTCAATTGGCTTCTCCTTATGTTTCTGAGCAACGTGGACGCAGGTCTCCAAACGACGACGTTTGCCTTCCAACGTGGCAGGTGAGCATGGGTATTAACGTTACACATCAGCTCCGTCAGTGACATCGTCTGTTTGTGACTAACAAAAGGAGTAATGTGGGACCTATTTGTGTTTGTTGGGGACTTTCAGTCTAATTTATTTTTGATAGGGACCTAAAAGGGTACCGTGGTTTTTGTTAGGGATTAAAATAAGTATTTACTCTTTAATTACTAATTCACGCGATTAATAAATTACAATATTAAATTAATAATTTAATTTTGATATAAAATTTGTTATGTATATACCAATGTATATATATATATATATAGCTTGTCATTTCTTAAGCTGCTTGAGATAGCTTTATCTCCGGCCACTAAATCATAACCGTACAAAGATGGATCAATGGTGATAAAGAAAAAGAGAGAAAAAGAGAATCATAACCATTCAAAGGTGAATCAATTAATATAAGGAAATAAATAAATAAAATGACGTAGTTTTGAAGAAATCGGAGATAAATATATCTCAAGGAGCTTGAGAAATATTTTTCTCGTATATGTATATATATAGGGGAGATTATACTTACTATCTCTTTTTCTTACTAACTCTTACTACTAAATCTTAACCGTTGATTTCCGCCAATTTAACGGTTGTAATTTATGGGGTCATACTTATTAATTAATTATTGATTTTTAATAAATTACAACCGTTAGATTGACAGAAATCAACGATTAAGATTTAGTAGTAATAGGTAGTAACAAAATTAGGTAGTAAATATAACTTTTTCTATATATATATATATATATATATATATATATATATATATATATGAACATTGAGTTGGTAATAAAACCCAAATCTAAAAATCTAAATAGATAGTCTATGCAAATTATCCGGTAGTGAGATTATCCAAGTATATGATATCTATTTAAAATTTCCAATCCGTAAATAATAATGTATATGAACGGTCCATTTTAGAGGGAGAAAAATGAAAAATTATAAAATTAATCAAAAAATTATGAAAATTATTTTTAATAAATTTATAATTTACGATATATGTTTTTATTTTATAAAAAAGATAGATGATATTGTTACTACCAATTAGTGTTACTACCAACGTCACTACGACTTTATTTCACCGTTAGATCGATTATGTTGATTAAACGATTATTTTTATTCCACCTTTGTATGGTTATGATTTTCCATGTTTAATGTGAAAGCATTAAATATGGAGAATCATAACCATACAAAGGTGAAAATAAATATAAAGTATTAAATATAGGGAGTAGAAAGAAAGTTTTTAAAAAGTTAAATCATAACCGTTGGATCAACATAATCGATCTAATGGTGAAAAAAAGTTATAGTGACATTAGTAGTAACACTAATTGATAGTACCAATATCCTATCTCTTTATAAAATATTCATCATTAATTATTGGAAAAAGTATTTTTGCTTTTGCATGAAACTGTTTTATGTCACACTCACATAAAAGTGAGTGAGTCCTATTATAATGAGAAGAAAGAGAAAAAGTTAATGGATTACGATGAGACCTACTTATTTTTGTGAAAGAAATTTTTTTTATGTAGAACAAGAGAAATAGTAAACCCTTAATTTTTTTGATTAATCATTTTTAACTTCAAAACTTTATCTCTAAAGTTAGTTATTTTTTTTAATAAATGATGAGAGTCAAATTTAACGTGGAAAACACCTTCAAAATAAATAAGAATTAGAGTAAACACCATTTTTAGTCCCTGTCAATATCTACGAAGTCCTTTTTAGTCCCTGACAATAAAAAATGACCAAATTGGTCCCTGAAATTACAAAAAAAGGGCCATGTTAGTCCTTATTTCAACTCCCAAATATGTAGAGTGGCCCTTTTCTTGTACTTTCAGGGACCAATTTGGTCCTTTTTTATTGTCAGGGACTGAAAGGACTTCGTAGATATTGCCAGGGACTAAAAAGGGTGTTTACTCTAAGAATTAAAGGTTATTTTCCATTTACCATAATTTCGGGGCTTGTTGTCATCGTCACTGCGTAACAAATAGATCACTCTTCATATAGCAACCTCCTCTTAGAGGTCGTTTGTTTAAGCTTTTAGAATAAGTAACTTTTATTATTTTTTTATTTTAAAAATACTTTTTACAAAAGTTAAAGTTATTTATATTTTTATAAAAATATTTAGATTTTAAAAAAAATATTTGGCTTTTGACTTCTGCTTTTCTTAGAAGTTAAAGTTTTTAGCTTCTGAAAAAAGTAGGTTTTTGACTTTTTTTGTGACTTCTCATTTTTTAAAAGCAGACATCCAAACGAACTAAAGATGAGAAGTGCTTTTTTTCTTGAAAAAATAAACTTTTGAAGAAAAAGAAGTTCATCCAAACAAGCCCTTAGTTAGATCACTCTTCAAAAAAAAAACTTGAACCAAATTTTGGAGTTTTTGACCGCATGCGGTCTAGATTCCACCCATATATTGCACTATTTATATGGCCATCCATTGCACATGAGACCACTCACGCACCCCACTTGCGGGCAAATGCGGACATAAAATTTTTTATTTCAGCTTTTTCTTTTTCTTTTTCTTGGTTGTAAGTCCTTATTTGTCTCTTGGTTCAATATATATATTAGGAGTAAATATTCTTTTAAGTTCCTAACAAAAATCATGGTCTTCATTTTAGTCCCTTACAAAAAAAAATAGTCTCGAGGTCCCTAAAAAATTTAAAGTGGATCAATTTAGTTAAAATTGTGGTCCCTCACAAATTCAAAAAATACCTACATGAGTCCCTCAAAAATACCAAAATGGGTCTACTTTGAATTTCATAGGGACCAAGTGACTAATTTTTTTTATAATGGACTAAAGTGGGGACCGAATTTTTTGTTAGGGACCAAAAAAGATATTTATTCTTATATTAGTTAGCAACGTACGGAGATGATTAAAACAACGTAGCAACACAAATTGATTAGAGAGAAAACTTATTTTTCCTCCCCTGTCACGTATCCATTCCCATGCTCTCTTCATCTTTTATTTCTTTTTTCATTTTTATAAAAAGAGAGGATTGATTGCAGGTCTGACATTCTCAAATAAGTTAATATCTAGAGACGAGGCCTTCATTGTGATTTTGCTTGCCTTCTGTACAGGTAGTGTTGACTTTTTTATTCACCACTATAAAATAGAATGATGATGTATGGATGTACTGGAGTATATTTTCATATTTGTTTTGAAGGATTGGTAAGATTTATGGGGAAATAATTGGTCAAACTATTGTTTGCAGCTTGTTATGAAAGCAACTAGATTATGAGCGGATTTAAGTGTTAATTTAAACTTTCTTTATAAAAAAAAATTTCGAGAGCTCTACCTTCAAATCTCTGTCACTAAATGTGCGGACATAAAAAAAAAAATTCTAAATCCGCCAGTGAGACAACAAATGATCAACCAAAATACAAAGAAAGAAAAATAGAGATGGCAGTGATTAAGGTGGCAGTGCTTTCGGTCAGAGGACTTATCCATTATGGTACATTATCACATTCTCTGTATCTGTTTTTTCGATTTTTTTCTTTGAGTCTTGTTCTACTATATAAGCATGTGTTTCTATTCATTTTGGTGGGTTATATTATAAAGAAATAGAACTATAATCTTGAACAAAAGTTATTAGATTATGTTATAGGAATAGAGATTACGGGATCGATATTTATTTTATTTTTATTTTTTTAAAAATAAATGTGAGTCCCACAATCTCTATCTCTATAACATAATCTAATGACTTTCTTATATTGTTATATTTCTTTTTCCCTATATTATATATGGATTAAAAGTTTATCCTTTTAAAGGATATAACCTATATATATCTTTTAAGTAATTTATAACAATGTACTACGAGTAGTATATAGTTATAATATTAAAGTTGTACTTTTTTTCATTTTCCACGTCAACAAACAGTGTCTGAATAAAAAGAAAAAGTATAACTTTAATATTATAATTATATATTACCCGTAATACATAATTATAAATTATTAAAACAACATAAGTTACATCATTTAAAATCACAAATCATTTTCCCATAATATATGAGATTCTATTTTCTCATGTTATTGGAGATAGTTATCTCCTACTACAGACCCATGATGTGGTGGGGCTCACCACTTATTAAAAAAAAGAAAAAATTGATGACATAATTTTTGACGTGAAAACAATATAAGATAGTTATCTCATGTAAAATGAGATAATGATTTCCCATATGCTAATTGACTGATTGTAGCTATTGAGCTAAGCAAAGGAGACCTTGAAGGCGTTGAAATCGAATACATGGACATTTCTTGCCTACCCTTGTTGAACACTGATCTTGAGAAGAAAGGGACTACCTACCTAAAGTTGAAGACCTTCGTCAGAAAATTCTTCATGCTGATTGCATTCTTTTTTTGCTTCCCGTGAATATAATTACTTTGTCGTTGGTACACATCTATAACCAGTAGCAGACCCAAACAATTTTCTTTATGTCTGCATGCCCCCGAAATTTTTTTTGTTGTAAAAAAAGTTTAAATTAACGCTTCCGCTCATAATCTAGTTGCTTCCACAACAAGCTGCAGCTAATAGTTTGACCAATCATTTTCTCCCCTAAATCTTACCAATCCTCCAAAATAAATATGAGAATATACTTCAGTACATCCATACATCATCATTTTATTTTATAGTGATGAATAAAAAAGTCAACACTATCTATATAAGGCAAGCAAAATCACAAACCTCGTCTCTATAGATTAACTTATTTCAGAATGTCAGAACTGCAATCAATCTTCTTTTTTTATAAAAATGAAAAAAGAAACAAAGGATGAAGAGAACATGACAATGAGTACATGACACACGAAGAAAAATAAGTTTTCTCTCTAATCAATTTGCGTTGCTACGTTATTTTAATCATCTCTATACGTTGCTACGTTGTTTACTAATATAAAAATAAATATCATTTTTGGTCCCTAACAAAAAATTTGATCCCGAGTTTGCGTCAATTATAAAAAAATTAGTCATCTGGTCACTATGATATTCAAAGTGGACCCATTTAAGTCTTTTTTAGGGACTAATATGGATCTTTTTTGAATTTGTGAGGAACCACGATTTTAACTAAATTGATCCACTTTGAATTTCTCAGATAACTCGAGACTACTTTTTTTTTTATAAGGGATTAAAGTAGGGACCATATTTTTTGTTAAAGATTTAAAAGAGTATTTACTCTTAATATAAATACAACCTACTATGCTTTTGTTCTGTTCATTGATGTTGAATGAAATTCCATTGATAGAGCGTGGCTCTAAGAAGGAAGAAAGAGTAACAAGGAAAGAACCGATTTATTATTCAATGACTATCTCAGTTACAATCAGCTAAGTATATACTGTTACAATTGTAACTAACTAGGAATTCATCCTACAGATTCTACAAGGCCCACAACATTGGCCCATTACTATACAGAACTATGCATAGAAGTCTGAGGCCCAAATGGGTGCACTCTTCAATCTCTTTGCCCTGTCACTAACCGTATCACATGTCTCTCCTTCAAAAGGGACCTTGACCACAAGGTCCAGTTCAGGATAGAAAGTTTGGAGGTCCTCTTCATATTCCCATGAAGCATCCTCAGGTAAGGAATGGGACCATTGGACCAACCACTGCTTGACCTCCTTATTTTGCTGCAGAATTGTACGTGAATTGATGACAGCTAATGGCTTTTGAGTAGGTTGATTGTCATGACAATCAGAGGGTAACTCAGCTACTGATACATTAGAATTGCCATGGTATGGTTTTAATACAGATACATGGAAGGAAGGATGAATACGTGAATGTGGAGGTAGATCTAACTGATAGGCAACCTTGCTTAACACTCTCTTGACAGGGAAGGGACCAAAGTACCTCTTGGCCAACTTTTGATTTGTTCTCCGAGCCAATGATATTTGTCGATAGGGTTGCAGCTTAAGCAGCACCAAAATCCCCAACCATAAATTCTTTGTCCTTCCTATGCTTGTCTGCTGTCATTTTCATCCTGTTCTGAGCCGATTTTAAATGGTGTTTTAAACTAGTAATCAGCTCCTGTCTTTGAGTGAGTAGGGTATCTACAGCTGCCACACGTATGGATCCTTGCTGATATGAAGGAAGTAGAGTGGGTTGCTTACCATATAGTGCTTGAAATGGGGACATCCCAATTGAAGAATGATGAGCTGTGTTGTAATGCAATTCAGCCCATCCCAGATAAAAAGACCATCTGTTATTTTGATCATGACAAAAAGCTCTAATATAGTGCTCCAAATAACGGTTAGTGACCTCCGTTTGCCCATCCGTTTGGGGATGATAGGCTGAGCTCATCTTAAGAACTGTACCACTCAGCTTAAAGAGAGAAGACCAGAATTGACTCATGAAGATCCTATCCCTATCAGACACCAATGACTTTGGGAAGCCATGTAACTTAACCACAATGTCACAAAAAAGTTTGGCAACTGTAATAGCTGAATAGTTACCTGCTAAGGCCCCAAAATGAGCATATTTGGTTAGACGGTCCACAACCACCAATATGGTAGAAAAACCTGCAGAAACCGGTAAGCCAGTAATAAAATCAAGAGTAAGATCCTCAAAGACTCCCTCAGGAATGGGTAGTGGTTGTAAGAGGCCTAAGGGAGGAGCAGTAGAAGTTTTAATACATTGGCAAATGTGACATTCCTTCACAAATAAGGTCACATCCTTACGCATGTGCTCCCAATAGAATGAAGCAGAAAGTCTAAGCAAGGTTCTTGTAACTCCAGCATGGCGGTGAAGAATGAGCCTCAGTCATGACCATTTGCCTCAAAACAGATGTGGGGCTCAACAAATACCTGCCCTTGTGAAACAACAACCCATCTTTTCTTGTAATTAAATGATCTAAACAACTGTTATCACTAATTTTCTGATGCAGCTCTAACAAATAAGGATCTGTGGAATTCTCAGCCCGAATCTGATCCTCAATTGCATAGGTAGGAGCAGAGATCAAACAAAGCAATGAGGCAGCAGCATCCTCTTCATGGCATCGAGATAAAGCATCTTCAACAATGTTGGAAGCCCCACTTTTGTACTCACTGACAAAATCAAACCCCAAAAGCTTACACACATATTTTTGCTGTTCTGGAGTGGAAATAGTTTGTGTCAATAATTCCTTGAGGCTCCTATGATCCGTTTTAATGACAAATTTTGAACCTAACAAATAATGCCGCCATCTTTTGACAGCCTCGGTAACAGCAAACAATTCTCTTACATAAGTTGATGCCACTTGCATTTTCTGGTTAAGCTTTTTACTGAAATAAGCTATGGGTTTCCCCTCTTGCAATAGCACGGCTCCAACTCCAAAATTAGATGCATCAGATTCGATTACAAATGGCAAGGAAAAATCTGGAAGCCGGAGTACAGGTGTCTCGGACATAGCACTCTTCAAGGCTAAAAAAGCATCTTCCATCTCAGGTGACCATTGAAATGAGTCACATTTGAGGAGATCCGTCAATGGAGTAGCCAAGGTGGCATATTGCCTAACAAAACGTCTATAATATCCTGTTAGGCCCAAGAATCCCCTTAGCTGTTTCAATGTTTTGGGAACTGGCCATTGAAGCATGGCAGAAATTTTTCTTGGATCCGCCTTAACTCCAGCACCCGAAACTAAGTGGCCCAAATACTCTATTTCAGAAACACCAAAGGCACACTTACTCATCTTTACATAAAACTCATTCTGCAGAAGACACTGTAGTGCAGTCCTCAAATGAACAACATGATCCTTCATAGATGCACTGTACACAAGGATGTCATCAAAGAATACAATCACAAATTTGCGAAGGTAAGCCTTGAACATGTGATTCATGACAGCTTGGAATGTGGAAGGTGCATTAGTTAAGCCGAATGGCATAACCAAAAATTCGTAGTGACCCTCATGGGTCCGAAAGGCTGTCTTGAATATATCATCTGGGCTCATCCGGATTTGATGGTAACCACTACGTAAATCCAGCTTTGTGAACACCCTAGCCCCATGCAATTCATCCAACAATTCATCGATGGTAGGAAATGGAAAGCGATCTTTTACTGTAATGTGGTTGAGCTGCCTATAGTCAATGCACATGCGCCAAGTGCCATCTTGCTTCTTGACTAGCAGCACTGGAGAAGAGAATGGACTTCTGCTTTCGCGAATGTAACCTGAAGATAATAGCTCAGCCACCTGTTTCTCAATTTCTGTCTTCTGATGGTAGGCATACCTGTATGGTCGGACTGATACTGATTTAGCACCATCTTCCAAATGAATTGAGTGATTGCAGCCTCTAAATGGAGGCAGCTCATGAGGAATCTTGAAGACTGCCTCAAAAGCAACTAAAACCTCCCACAATTCTGGGCACACCTTTTGTTTCATCACTTCAACTTCTGAATTTTGCTGTTGCTGTTTTCCCGAATGAAACATCAAATTCGGATGTTGATTGGGAACATAATCCCCCTTTAACACAACCAACTTATCGCACCACTCAAACTCCATTGTCAACCTACTATAATCATGTATCACCCTACCCAACCTGGCCAGCCACATAATACCCAGAATTATTCCCAGGTCATGAAGATCAACCACCCATAAGTCAACCGTAAACTGGTGACCTTGAATCATGAGTTTAACATCCAAACATTTCTTGTCAGACAACAAAAACTCTCCATTTCCCAAGTACACTCTCATTCTATTTGTTCTGGACATGGATAAACCACAATTTTCAGCTAACTCCCTATTGATAAAATTGTGAGAGCTACCTGAATCAATCAAAACAGGAATTGTTGTGCCTTTGAATGGAATAGAAAACCGCAGGGCCCTTGGATTGGCATCCCCCACCATTGAGTGTAAAGCTGCATCAATCATCTCCACATTCTTGGTTTCTGGTTGCCAAACAATTTGCTCCCCTGGTTGATCCTCCAAATCGTCCTCCTCCCCAATCAACAGTAACATTTTCCCTTGGCACTTATGACGCATATTCCACTTCTCATTACAGTGATAGCACAAACCCAACTCTCTTCGTTTTTGAAGATATTCATGGGACAACTTCTTCATCTGAGGAAGATTAGAAGCAGGTAATGCTGGTACAGAATTTATGGGCTTGGCTGGAACCCCTGAAGGTGATGGAAGCAATTTAGTATCCCCCACCGTCGGTCGTGCAGAGAACGGCTTAGGAGTTGCAGAAAACGAAGTGCGAAGCTCCAGATGGTGAGCCTCATATGCCACTGCCAGTTGCATGGCTTGATGCAGAGAAGTGGGGTTATGAAATTGAATAGCACGCCTCAAATCAGCATGCAATCCAGAAATAAAAAAACTAGCAAGAACCTCATCTGAAAATTCGGTCACCTGATTGATTAATGCTTCAAAGTCCCGAATATATTCCCACAACGCCCCTGTTTGTGTAAGTTTAGAAAGAACCCCCTTGAGGTCCATGTAAGATTCAACACCGAATCGTTGACACAAGGCAGTCTTAAAGTCCGTCCAGGACTTCAAGGATCCTCCTTTGTAAAGCCACTGATACCACGGTGAGGCCGCCCCTTCCATTTTGAGTCCTGCCAACCGAACCTTATACTCTTCCGGTACATGTTGCAGATCATATAACATCTCTGTTTTAAAGATCCACCCTCGTGGGTCCACAACGTGAAATGCCGGAAACTCCATGCGAACAAATTTGAAGAAGGAGCGTGGGTCGTTGTGGTCAACCCTAACAATTCCTTTCCCATTGTTGTTGGTCAAATCCTCAGGTGTATCTGACGAATGTGGATCCTTCTGTATGCGTGGCTCACTCGAAGAAGGAGATTGATCCTTCGGCAACCCTGGGTCACGAACACGACCTTCCAATCCCAACAAAACCGCATGAATCTGTTGCAATTGATTGTTGAAAGCAGCGATTTGCACTTGATTGTCATCTAACCTTTGCTTCATACGCGCTTGGAAAGCCCCAAACTCTTCTGCAAGATCTTGCACCCGCATGGTGGAAGTTCTCGGAGAAGCCAGTGAAACACCAATGATAGAGCGTGGCTCTAAGAAGGAAGAAGGAGTAACAAGGAAAGAACCGATTTATTATTCAATGACTATCTCAGTTACAATCAGCTAAGTATATACTGTTACAATTGTAACTAACTAGGAATTCATCCTACAGATTCTACAAGGCCCACAACATTGACCCATACTATACAGAACTATGCATAGAAGTCTGAGGCCCAAATGGGGGCACTCTTCAATCTCTTTGCCCTGTCACTAACCGTATCATCCATCCTACAATAAAGAGTCAAAATAGATATCGATGTAATGGCATCAACATAATATTTGTACATTGATTTTTCCCCTTTAAGCAACTGCGTTTGACTCCGTCGTTGCACGTGTAACGACTCCTATTATCCACATAATGGATGATTAAGTTTCTTAAGAAATAATCTGCGAATAACTGGTCGGTATGGAAATTCAAGATTTTTTTTTTTTTTTTTTAATTTTTTTGATGAAAAAGTTTATAGTGATCTGTCTATTTAATATAGCAACTAACTGATATCAACGAAAAGTAAAAATTTATAATGACATTACTAATGCCTATTAATTTTAATGTAACGATAGCCTAAATTAGGTAGAAATCATATTTAGCGAGACATATTTAAAATTAGTACGTAGAAAACATAATATATTTTTCCTTTGACTCCAAAAGTCGTTTGGACACCATATTACAAATTATATACACGGGAAAAAAATGTTTGTTATTTTAAATGACATGAGTTGTATCATTTCACTCTTATAAAGAGATGAGAATATTTCAAAATTTTTTTGTCCACTCTCTCTCCTCATGATCTATCTCTTTCTCTCACTTAAATTGACACAACTTTACATTATTTAAAATGACAATTATACATATATATATATATATGGGGAGGGATCATTTGACTCCAGAGTAAGATTTAAAAGTCTTACTCCTCATCCCAGCCATTGATTTCCGTTCATCCAACGGTTATCATTTATTTGAAATTAATAATTAATTAATGCATTAAATTACTAAATGATAACCGTTGGATGAACGGAAATCAAGGGCTGGGATGAAGAGTAAGACTTTTAAATCTTACTCTGGAGTCAAATGATCCCTCCCCTATATATATATATATATGGATTTGGTATTTGTCATTTTAAATGACATAAATTATGTCATTTTAAGAGAGAAATAGAACAAGGAATGAAAATCATGACAGAGAAAATGAGTGATTTTTTTTTTAAATTTAAATTTTAAATAAAAATAGTTTTTTGTATCTATTTCTCTTTTAAAATGCAATAATTAAACACTTTTCTCCATTTATATATATATATGGAGAAGAATCCGTTTACAAACTTTTTACAAATTTTTGCAAATTACACTATGTACTCTCGGGAGAACATAATGTAACATAGTGTTCTCTCGGAGTACACAGTTTAGTTTGTAAGAGTTTATAAACAACAAGTTTGTAAATATAACTTTCCCCTATATATATATATATATATATATATATATATATATATATATATATGAGAAGAATATGTATCATTTTAAAGGATGTAAAGTTGTGTTAAGTGAGAGAAAGAGATAAATAAATGAGGAGAGAGAATGGACAAAAAAATATAAATGTGTGGGTTCTATCTTGTGTGAGAGAAAAGATATAAGTTGTGTCATTTAAAAAAGACAAACAATTTTTCATACATACATACATACATACATACATACATATATATATGAGAAAAGCATCTATCCTTTTAAAGGATATAAGTTTATATCCTTTTAGATCCTAACCGTTGATTTCCATCCATCAACGGTTATAATCTATTGGCCAAACTTAATAGGCCAAGTTTATTATTAATTAATTAATAATTTTAATTCAATAAATTATAACCGTTGATGGACAGAAATCAACGGTTAGGATCTAAAAGGATATAAGTTTATATCTTTTAAAGGATAGATGTTATTCCCTATATATATATATATATATATATATATATATATATATATATATATTTATAGGGTTTAAATTATCTCATTTTATAGAAGATAATTATCTCATGTTAGTGAGATATAAAAAGTTGTGCTATTCTTTTTTTATTTTTTTTTATTTTTAAAAAATGGTGGGACCCACATAACTTGTTTCTATGCATGAGGTAAGTTATCTTCTATTGAAGGAGATTAATAAATCCCATATTTATATATATATATATATAATTCACTATTTTGTTTCCTATATCCCTTTGTTGCGGTGTTATGCCATGTTTGTGCTAACCAGAAATAAGAGAAGCAGAGATGGTGACAGTGGAGACGAAGAAGATGAAGAGAAACCATTCATAAAAGTGGCTGCTATTTGCGGCTCTTTGCGTAAAGCTTCCTACAACAGAGGCCTCATCCGTGCTGGTAAGTGCTTTTCTTATTCTGAAAATACATTTATATTGGGGTTGTGATTAGATGAGGTGGGATGCAGCGATGGAGCTCGCCAAGGAACAAATCGAGGGCGTCCACGTGGAGTACATCGAGATATCAGCGTTGCCGATGATGAATACGGATCTTGAAGTGGGTGGTACATATCCGGCGGAAGTGGAAGCTTTCCGGCAGAAGGTTCTGGAAGCTGATTCCTGCCTCTTTGCTTCTCCTGATTACAACTACTCCATCACTCGTAATCTTCTTTTACTTTAATTTCACTTGTTTATTTATAATCGCATGTTTAATTAGCAAGTTTAATTAGTAGAAATTGTGCTTCCTGTCAACGGTTTTGATAAGAAAAAAAGAAAAGAAAAAACCCAGATAATTTGTGTAGTCTGTGGTCAAACAAGTAACAAACATATGATATATGTTTTAGTTTTTCTTTTTTTAAACTCTTTTTGTTTGATTTATATGGTTTGAAAATGATAATGCTTTACTTTTTCTTTTCGGTACGAATGTAATTGTGTTGGTTTACACTTTATTTGGATTTAAATAGGTATAAAAAACCTGACTTGTTAACCTGTGCTAGGTTAAATTATATGCTCGAATTAATTTATATTTAAATATAAAAAGTTTTTTTGTTTTTTCGTACACAAATAATAAAAAGTTTGACTTAGGCCTATGAATCTATTTAAATATATCAAACCTAGAATTAATACATATATAAAAAACTATTTTTATTAATTGCAATTATTAAATTTTTATTTTATTTTATTTTTTATTAAAATAAATAATAATTTGTTTTTTGGATAAACTATGGGTATCCTCCATAAAAGGCAATCCTTTTCGAGTGGGGAATATCCATATTATGGTGAGATTAGCTATTTTTTGCATTCACAGGGACTTGAATCTAAGATCTTACTTAAGAAGAATCAAACATGTACCACTTGAACCAACTCTCTTTAATATTCTGTTTAATTAAATATACTAGGATAGGGTCAGACCGAACCGTAGGCCCATAATAGGTTATTTAACTCATTTACACCCTTACTTTTGGGTGATTTTGAATTTTATTTCAGGACTTTTGAAATTGAAGGAAATTTTCGGTTGTATCGTTTAATATATGTTGCATTAAGTATGAGAGTAATTAGGGTAACTATATTTTTAATACTATAGATAAGGTGATATACATTAAATGATATAGAATAAGAATTTTTTTATTGCAAGTTTCTTTAACTTTCACTCTGTGTAACAATAGCACCTTTGAAGAATGCATTAGACTGGGGATCAAGACCTCCTAATGTGTGGGCTGGGAAAACTGCTGCAGCTGTAAGTGCTGTTGGCGGTGGGAGAAGAGCACAGCTTCATCTCCGTCAAATTGGAGTATTTCTTGATCTTCATTTCATCAACAAACCAGAATTCTACCTTAATGCACACCGGCCACCGGGAAAGTTCAACAGCAACGGTGACTTGGTTGATTCAGAGACAAAAGAGAAGCTTAAAGAAATGATTCTTTCCTTACAAGTATTCACGTTGAGACTTCAAGGCAAATGCTGAATTGTTTTGGGTAACACAAAATAAGAACTAGTACTGGAACAATTTGATTCCTTTTCTTGTGATTAGGACCTGTGTTTCAAAATAATTAAGATTAGGACTCCTGTGGAAATGTATGTTATGGGCATAATATTTTTAATTTATACAGTGTATATTATATTTAATATTCAATAATTTAACAAAAAGATAAAACTAAACTTATAATAACCATCAATTTTGCAAAGAAACATAAGATATCACAAATGTTTATATTAAACTCAATAAAATTATAATCGTAATCCAACAAATCTAATAGTTGGAACTCAAAATGCAATGCAATGTAACCTTTGAACCTTTTTTGAGTCTTTGCAACGAGTATTGGAGTGTCGAGAAGTATCGGAGTGTCGAGAATGACACGTTAGGAATTTTGAAGTGTCGGTGCTTCATAGTTTATTACTACCTACTTCAACTGTATAAAATGTGGTTAAACTCACTTTATCTGACAAATTTAATTTCAATACTGACAGTTGATTTTTTTTTATTTGATCATAAATCCTTAAGCCATTTTTGTAAACCAAAAAGATAATATGTTTTTGCAATGCGAACATAGCTCCGGGGTTGGGATTGTGTGACAAATATAAATTCCATCCCAGCCCGCTCGACTTTGGGCCCATTCTCTCTTGCTTGCTGCTTTCTTTTTATTAAACATGCTCGGTGGTTTCTACACTACACTTTATGGAATTGGACACCATTATTGATTTTATGCAATTATTGCCAAACATTTTGATAAAACAATACCATTATTGTTCTGGAACCAACTCACGAGTTCTATATTATTTACTAATAACCACTTAGTAACATATTAGGATGAAGCTAATATTCTAGAAATCAAGAGACAAGGTCTATCACTGTTAGCTTTGAATCATGTATATTTTAATGGTTTAGTTTCTGATTTATTTGGGCTGAATGAAGTGTGCTATGCAGGTATTTGGGCCAAAAAGAAAAATAATATGGCCTAATTTGGAAAAAGATAAAAGGAGGGAAGTCAATGTAATTTTACTCATAAATTTCATTACCCAATGCTTGCAAATATTAAAATGAGATCACGTGATCAAGTTAATGAAAGCAAGGGACAAATTTGGACCATTGGATGAACAAAAAGATGGACGACTACTAGCTTTTGGATTTTTTTAGTTATTAGTTGTTTTGTGGGTTCTAAAAAAGAAGACCATATTGAAGTTTTTAGTTCATGTTATGCTTGTAAAAAAAATAGCCTTATGAGAAGTAGATTTCTTTTGAATGTTCTTGAAATACTCTTTTGTAAGCTGGTTGTGAAGTTTCGAAGTTCTTGACTTTGAAGAGCATTGACAATGCGTCTTCTAGGTAAGGATCTAAATACAAGCTCAGCTTTTCCTTAATTTTGCAAGTTCTTCCTAGCTTTAGTTTAGGAATTTCGAGTTGCTTAAATACTGGTATGTAAACTTTCACTTTGAGTTCTCTTTTCTGAATATTTGGTAATGCATGTTGCTTTTAGTTCAAATTTTGCAATTTTCGTTTGTTAATATGGGTTTCTAAATTCTTTTTCTGGGATTCAAGATGAATGAATGATTCTTTTATTTTTTCTGAACACTGAGATGTTTTCTTTAGTTTTATTTGATTAGCAAGTTTTCAATTTCAAGTCCAAGAAAACCATGGGAATGGGTCTTGGATCAATTTAACATAATTGTGATTGGGAAATTAGGTTATGTTCTTTTGCTGATTAAACGCTTGAGGTTAGTGATAATCCAAGGAGTTATTTGATATAATTCTTGAAGATTTAGAAAACCTTGGGAAAGGACCCTTCTGAGGAACAGACTTGGAATTGGGAAATTCCAGTGAAATAGCCATATTAAGTCAAATTCTGAGATTAAAGTGCCATAGCAGTGCGAAGATGCAGTAATGCATAAATTCTAGAACATCCATGATTCAAGAATCCTAGATACTTCAAATTTGTATTCATCCTTTTATCACTATTGTTAATCAGTTCTGAATATTAACCAAGTTTATAATTTTTTAGTTTGAAATTTAATAGTGTACAAGTTCAAGAAATAAAAATAAAAAATAAAGAGAAATTAATTCAACCATTCCCAGAGAACGATTCTAAACATCTGATCTATACTATCCAACAAAATGGCGTTGTTGCCGGGGAATGATGCTTGAATTAGTTTTCCGTTTAAAGTTCTGTTTTGTAATTCTTAGAATTGTGTTCTTTTTTTTCTTTTTCTTTTTTTTTAGTTTTTTAGTTTTCTTATAACTCAGATTTCTTTTTCTCCTGCAAAAAAAGAAATTATATTGCATAATTCTATTCTTATTCCAAAGGGCACCAGTGGAAGGCATTAGTTGCTGGTTGCTATTACAAGATGGTAGATGATAATAGTTCCATCCATGGTCACAACGAAAATGGGGATGGAAATGGCAATAATGCATTGACGATAGTGGATGAGGATCTACCCATCATGGAATATGTTATTCCTTCTCTCGTTGGAGTCATTCTAGGGATAGTTCAACTGGGTGAGGAAGCAAATTTCGATCTAAAACCTAGCATGGTGCAGCTCCTTCAATCAATGACACAATATCATGGATTGCCAAACGAAGATCCTCACAAGCATATCACCAAGTTTATGAAACTCTCAGATACATTTTCTGTACATAGGGTATCTAATGAGGCTATGCAAATGAAGCTTTTTTCGTATTCTCTAGCCGGAGGCAAAAGAATGGATTGAAGATCTACCATCTCAGTCCATATCGACTTGGAAAGAGTTGGGAGAAGCCTTTCTCATGAGGTTTTTCCCACCAACCAAGGTTTGTGATCTGTGAGATAACATCACAGGCTTTAGACAATATGCTGATGAGTCAATGCATGAAGCCTGGACCAGATACAAAGGAATGATCAGAAAATGTCCCACACATGTCTACCAAATTGGGCTATAATTGAAATTTTTTATAGGGGATTAAGTATGCAAGGCAAAACCCACTTGGACTCGATTGTTAATGGTGCATTTTTACTTAAGAAATACATGGAGGCTTTCAATACACTTGAGAGAATCAGTATAAACAGTTGCCAATGGTCTGATAGCAGAGAGGAACTACCCAAAAGGCTGCTAGAATTTATGAGGTGAGTGAATCAACCTCAATGGTAGCTGAAATGACAGCTTTGCATAACACAGTGAAAAATTTGGTCAAGACAATGGCAGAAACCAAACAACCAGCACCTGCTTAAGTAGCCGTTGCAGCACCTATTTGTTCACTTTGCTATGTCATCTATTTGAGGAATGCCCAAGTAATCCCTCTTCAGCCTTCTATGTTGGAAATTTCAATAGAAATTAAAACAACCGCAACAATTACAATCAAAACAAGTGGCAAAATCAAGGTGGAAATTATGGTCAGAATCAAGGCCAAAATTACCAACAAAGTACTGGAAATAGGAATCAACAGCAGCTATACCAAGGTGGACAGTAGCTATACCAACCAAAGATTCTATTTCCATTCGGTTTCAACAATACTCCTCCTCAAGACCAGCAGAGACAACCTACTATAGAAGTTCAACCTCCAAATGACTAGTGGATGAATAGGATGCTACAAAATCATGAAACTATGCTTCAAAGTCATGAAGCTATCTTGAAGAGCCTTAAAACACAAGTGAGGAAAATTGCTTCCACCCTTAGTAGTAGGCTTTGGGGACACTACAAGTGATACAAAAGTACCTAAAAGGGATGGAAAGGAAGTGTGCAAGGCTCTCCACTTGAGAAATGGTAGAGAGGTGGATCAGCCTGAACGAGTTATAAGGCCCTTCACTTTGAGAAAACTAATGGAGAAGGAAAATCAGCAAATGGAAGAAGCACCTTCAGCCACACCTATAACAAATGAAGAGCCTTATTAAGATAATGAAAGGGAGGAAGTCATCTTTGCCAATTCAGAAAAATCAGCGCCTAAGTCAAGGGGGGCAGACACTGCCTTTGCATAAAAATAAGGCTATTCAACCACAATCAAAAGCCAAACAAATTCCTTTTCCTCAAAGACTCAAGAAGCAAAATAAGGAGCAACACTTCAAGAGGTTCTTGGACATTCTAAAGCAACTTCAAATTAACATTCCCTTCGTAGAAGCACTACAACACATGCCAAGCTACATAAAGTTCTTGAAATACATCTTATCAAGGAAGAGAAGGATTGAAGAATATAAAATATTTGCTTTAACCAAGGAGTGAAACAACTAGCTCTCCACAAAAGTACCTCCTAAAATGGAGGATCCAGGTTCCTTTACTATTCCATGTGTTATTAGATATAGGTATATTGGTAGAGCTTTGTGTGATTTAGGTTCTAGCATCAATTTAATGCCTGCTTCAATTTTTAAACAGCTTGGAATAAAAGCCCACATTAATCCTCCAACTAGCTGATAGATCTATAGTTTACCCTGAAGAAAAAGTAGAAAATATTTTGGTAAAAGTTGACAAATTTATTTTTCCAACAAACTTCATAATTTTAGATTGTGAAGTTGATGAAAATATACCTATCATAGTAAGTAGACCATTTTTTGCTACAGGGGGTGCAATTATAGATGTTAAAAAAGAAGAATTAACAATGAGAGTAAATGAGGAAACCGTGACTTTTAATGTTTTTAAGGCCAATAAATTTGTGGATGATGATGTTGATGACTGCTCTGCAATTACTATTTTGGATGACTTGGTTGCTGACATGCGCATATAAATATTGAAAATAGTGAGTCAGGTCTAGACATGTTTGAAGCTGATGATGAAGAGTATGATGAAATAGAACATGGTTATGCCTTAGTGTGCTATGCTCCCAAAAATTTTTGGTGACAAGCATTTTGAGTCTTTAAGATTGCATGAGAGAACCACCAAGCCTCTTAAACCATCTATAGTGAAACCACCTAAGTTGGAGTTGAAAGAACTCCCAAACCACCTAAAATATGCTTTTCTAGGAAAAGAAAACACCTTTCCAGTTATTGTAACCTCTACGTTAAATAAAAAAGAGGAAGACCAGCTGCTTAGTGTGCTTAAAAATCATAAGAAAGCCATAGGTTGGATCATGGCTGGCATTAAGGGAATTAGTCCTTCATTTTCTATGCACAAAATAAGGCTAATAGATGAGAATAACAACTCCATAGAGCCTCAAAGATGGCTCAACCCAGCCATGAAGGAGGTGGTTAAAAAGGAAGTTATTAAATAATTAGATGCTAGTGTTATCTATATAATTTGTGATAGTCATTGGGTGAGCCCATTGCATTGTGTCCCTAAAAAGGGAGGGATGACAATTGTGCTAAATGAAAATAATGAACTCATCCCTACTAGAACCATCACAGGTTGGAGAATATGTCAAGACTTTAGGAAGCTTAATTCTACAACCAAGAAAGACCATTTTCCTCTACCTTTTAGTGACCAAATGCTTGACAAGCTAACTGGTCAGGAATACTATTATTTTCTTGATGGGTATTCTGGTTACAACCATATCCCATTGGCCCCAGAAGACCAACACAAGACTACATTTACATGCCCCTATGGAACTTTTTCATTTAGAAGGATGTCTTTTGGGCTTTACAATGCCCCTGCAACTTTCCAAATGTGCATGACTGCCATATTCAATGACATGATCGATGAATATGTTGAAGTCTTCATAAACGACTTCTCAATATTTGGTAGATCATTTGAAACCTGTTTGTTGAATCTGTCCAAGGTCCTTCATTTTATGGTGAAGGAAGGGATAGTTCTTGGTCACAAGGTTTCTAAATCTGGTATGGAGGTTGACAAGGCCAAAGTCTCCATAATTGAAAAGCTACCACCTCCTAGAGATGTAAAGGGAGTTAGAAGATTCCTAGGCCATGCTGGATTTTATAGGAGATTTATAAAAGACTTTTCTAAGATAGCCAAACATCTAAGTAGTCTGCTGGAGGTCAACAAGCCTTTCAATTTCAATGAACATTATTTGAAGGCCTTTGAAGAGTTGAAATCCAAACTAATTTCATCTCCCATTATAGTTGCACCAGATTGGTAATTGCCTTTCGAGGTGACGACTAATGCAAGTGAATGGGCTCTAGGTGCTGTGTTAGGTCAGAGGAAGGAAAAGATTTTCCATTCTATATATTATGCAAGAAAATTCTTGCAAGGAGCTCAACTAAACTACACTGTAATAGAGAAAGAGCTTTTGACAGTGATCTTTGCATTTGAGAAGTGTAGAAGCTATTTGTTTGGTGCAAAGGTGATAGTGCATGCTGGTTACTCTGCTATTAAATATTTTATGGAGAAAAAGGATAGCAAGCCTAGGTTGATAAGATGGATGTTACTTCTGCAGAAATTCCAAGTCCAAATTATAGACAGGAGTGGCACCCAAAATCAGATTGTTGACCATCTTTCTAGGCTAAAATCTGAGAAGGAGGAACAAGATTGTGAACTTGTAAAAGAAATATTTCCAGATGAAGCATTGTTGGCCATTAGTTCATTAAGTACACCTTGGTATGCAGACCTAGCTAACTATTTGGTAGCAGGAGTGATACCTGAGGAATATAATTACCATCAGAGAAAGAAATTTCTCCATGATGTCTAATTTTATTTTTGGGATGATCAACACTTTTTAAATGTGCAATCAAATCCTACGAAAATGTGTGCCAGAAATAGAGCAAGAAGGAATTCTAAATAGCTGCCATAGTTCCCCATATAGAGGTCACTATGAGGGTGTAAGGATAGTTGCTAAGGTGTTAGAGGCTGGTTTCTATTGGCCAAGCCTTTTTAAGGATGCATATACTCTAGCTAGCAAGTATTATAGGTGTCAAAGGACTGGAAACATCACACGTAGGAATGAAATCCCTCTAAATGCTATTCTTGAGGTGGAAGTGTTTGATATTGGGGGATAGACTTCATGGGTCCCTTTCTCCCCTCAAATGGTAATAAATACATTCTTGTAGCTATAGATTATGTATCAAAGTGGGTAGAGGCAGTAGCCTCTCCCACTAATGAAACCCAGATAGTGTGCAAGTTCCTAAAGAGTTATATTTTCACTAGATTTGGCACACCTAGATGTATAATAAGTGATGGAGGAAGCCACTTCATAAGTAGACAGTTTGAGAGTCTCCTCGCTAAATATGGTGTCAAACATAGGGTAATAACACCTTATCACCCACAGAAAAGTGGCCAATAGAGGTCACCAATAGGGAGATTAAGAAGATTTTGGAAAAGGTGGTTGGTCCTTTAAGAAAGGACTAGTCACTGGAGCTAGAGGACTCCCTGTGGGAATATAGAATAGCTTATAGAACTCCTATAGGTTGCTCACCATATAGACTCATTTTTGGCGAAGCATGTCACTTACCATTGGAACTTGAATACAAGGCCTATTGGGCTCTTGCAAGACTAAATATGGACTTCAAACAGTCTGCTAAAAATAGGTTGCTTCAGTTAAACAACTTAGATGAATTTAAATTAAATTCATATAAAAATGCTAAGTTGTACAAGGAAAAAATGAAAAAGTGGCATGATAGACTAATTCAGTACAGATGTTTTGAGCCTCGCCAAAAAGTTTTATTGTTTGATTCTAGGCTTAAGCTATTTCTTGGTAAACTTAAATCACGATGGTCTGGTCCTTTTGAGATTGTGGAAGTTTTCCCACATGGAGCAATAGAGATTAAGTGGGAAACAGATGGTAGAAGGTTCAAGGTCAATGGTTAGAGGCTCAAGATTTATCAAGGTGAACGATTGACCAAGGACAAGGTTATTATTCCTCTGGTTGAGCCTTCTTAATCAGTTAATATTTTGAAGCAGTAGTGTTTAGCTAGTTCAAGTAGTTGTATAAGTTTAGTTTAGTTTTGTGTTAGTCTTCACGAGTCTGTGATTTGTCACATATATGTTTGTGTTTTAGTTATTACTTAGGTGTCTTAATTTTTGTTATTGTCCATGTGTTAGTGATGTCCTTTTAAAACCAATGGAAATGCATTCTGTCAGATAAAAAAAAGTCGACTGAAGAGTTAAGATGGTCCTATAGTGCTGAGTGTACATTGTGAGAGTGAGCAAATTATTAAATTTGGGGTGAGTGACTATTGTAAGTAGCACGTGAGTTAAATTGAACCAAAATGTGCACTTAAGGTTTAAGTTGGAAGAAGAATAAAAAGGGGAATTTAACTGAGAGTGTGTCATGGGCATGTGTCCAAGTAACTTGGTAAAAATAAAGTGGAGTTCACTATATTGAGTGTGGTGATCCAATTCTGCATATCAACATAAAATGAGTGGGATGTAGATTTGTTGATCAGGCCACTTAAAACTAATGAGCCCAATAAGAAATTTAAAAGTAAGGAGAGGTATTTGTAATGGGTTGCTACAAGTTAGCTGAACCCAAATAAATAAATAAAAAATATAAAATAAATTGGGCCATTTTTTGTTTGTCAGCCCAGTTATATTCAACTCATTACACTTTTATCACTTGATTTTTTTTCAAATTTGACAATAGTCGGATTGATTTTGTTTTATTTATTTTATTTTTCTTCTCTATTCCCTCCAACCCTCTTTTTGCCCAATGACCAGCGCATAAATCAGTCTCAGCTACTTGATTCAGTTGAGAGACTAGCTGAATAGAGAGGTGCTTCAGACGGTGGTTTCAACCATTAATGCACCTCTGAAATTGTCAGTACCTAGGGAAATACTTTTCATATAGCAGTGATGAGACTTATCCCTGCAATAGTCATATCTCACTTACTAACCGAAGAAAGAGATTACTCTATATTCTTTATCTTTCTTTCAAAATAAAAAATACACAAAACCCTCATCATCTCACTGCACCACTAAGTTCTTCTTCATTCTTAACACTTCCATTCTTTGTCCTATTCACCTTGTTCACCTAACCTTTCATCTTTATCAGCCTTAGCTGAACACTATCGATCTCTCCATCATCCTCACCACGTTGTAACACAAATGAAAACGCCGCGCGAGAAGTGAAGCTGATCTCCACTGTCGCTCAACCTCATTGGGAAAGGTCACAAATTTTCGGATGCACTCCTACCTGTGCAAGCTGATTGTTGGGAGCTTTTGGGTCTGCGTTTTTCGCACCATGCAAGTAGCCACGAAGAAGAATCAGTGCAAGCTTCTCCCCATTAATACCCAGCTTGGTTTCATCCTCATCACACTGTCAGTGGCTATTTGCTCGCAGTATACACACGGCTCTGTTCGTCATAAAAAAGGTGAAAGCTCAATCTTGACACCTATCACTGTTCGAGTAGCTGGTTGCTATTTCTGGGCGAAAGTCTCAAACTTGAGCGAAGTTATAAAAAAATAAAAAAATAATAACGTTTGATATTTCGGAACCCTAAGTTGAAAATTTGGGATTTCTTCTTCTTGATTGCTTTTCGCAGGTTCTGAAATTGGGGCAAAATCTCACCCATGTTTGCAATCTATTTTCCATACACAGATTTTATTGATTGATTTTGTTCTAAAAAATAACCAGTTGTGGATTTCATTGATTGATTTAGTTCTAATAAACTTGTTATTATTTTCATGAATGAAACAATATGTGGTACGTGGGCTACTCTTGTAATTGTCTAGTTGAATTAACAGTGAGATTGGTTCTGCATATCTATGTTAGGATCGGTGTACTAGCAATATTAGGTGTTATGTTCGAGCCATTGTTTGTTATGACTGCTAATTTCATTGAGGGTCCTTGTTAGTTAGACATTCAAGTCAGGTTATAGATTGTTTGTAATAATTAATAGTTATGAACACTTGCTGGAATATTGGTTTGTTATATAACACTTGGATTACATGAGAAAGTGACCTGTTATTATCCGTCATACCTGTTATTCCTCTGTTGATGAATATATTATGCACACCAGAATTGAATGCTAACAAGTTTATTACTATGATTGAATTGGGAGCTGTAATATTACTAAAATCCTGTTACTAGTTTGTAGTTTGCATTGTCAGAGTTTATCATCATTTTAGCAGTCGATTGGTAATCTACTATCATGCTACTATTTCATGGGATTTGTTTAAGACATATGATGGTTGTAGTAGAATGGTGAGTATTCTTGTCTGTCGCTGTTTGTTCTGCTTGTTGATTCATGGTTATGAGGTTCCTTCTTGTTCCTTATTAAGCATAGTCTTTGTTTCTTCTCAGCCATACTTGACATGTTATGTTGTTGAAGTAGGGAATGTGTGAGAATGTTGTTTGCAAAATATATTTTTTAGAGATATCAAAGATTGTTTATTGATGATCCCCAATGATATTTCTTATTTTTAACAACCCATGTTCCTTTCTACTTGCTCACTTACCCATATTTCAGTTAACAAATGGCGCCTAAAGGTGGGCAAAAAATAAAGCATCACACTATCAAAAGGAAGGCGCCTCCCATATTAACCATAAGATCTCCAGCATCGATTTCTTCTTCAATTCCACCAGTCTCAGAGATAGTTGCTCAAAGAATTAAAGAGCTAGCTGAAGGGAAACTAAAAATCCATAATGAGAAAGGGTTTGACCTTGAAAAAGGTCTTTACATGGATATGTTTATGACACCATATCTCATGTCATGAAACTGAGAAGCTTTTGTAGAATAACCCAAACTTGAGGTCCCTGTCCAACTTATTCATGACTTTGTGGCCAATTTTCCTGCTGAAGATGAGCCAGTTGCGGTCCCTATTAGAGGAGTGTAAGTGGATATCTCTCCTGAGAAGATTAAGGAAATCTATGGCTTTTGCTATGATGGTGATTATGACTGGTATCACTAGAATCTTGTTAATTGAGGCATACCACAGATACATAGCCAGATGGCTAAGTCTCTTACTGGTGATTCAACCAAAGACTGGGATCAGAGGAAATGCACACTACAAATCTTACCAAGGAAGCTCAGATATGGGCTAAGTTTGTAAGACACCGTCTGCTTCCCAAGCTTCATATGAACAAGCTTTCTACAAGGGTAGATGTTGCTTTATATTGTATAAAGGAAGCTCTCCCTTTCTTCCTTGAAAGGGTTATGTACAATGAGCTCCGTGAGAACTCAAGAAAACCTTCAGGGCTATTTTATCTTCCTTGTTTGGTGAAGTTACTTTGTGATGCAGCTGGAGTACCCTCTCCGCCATTGGATGAAGACAAAGTTCCACCTCCCAAGACACCAATAAATGAAACTTGTCTTAAGAGAATAATAGAAACTGGATTAAGAAAAAAGAAAAAACATATGTTCAGCCTAGTTCTCAACTTAATGCTTATCCACAACAAAAAGGAAAAGTTTTTGCAATGGAAGAGCGCATTGAACAGCTTGAAAAGTTCAACAAGGAGCTTATTCAATACTTACTAAACATCAGGGAATGTTGTCCAGATTCATACAGAGAGACATTCCCTAATGCAATTTTCCCTGAAATTCCAACCCACATGTTGCAAGGTCATTACACTGAAGCTTCAACTTCCAAACCAGTAGGACATGACCAGGAAGAAGCAATGGATCTGGAGGACTCCTTCTCTGATGATTAAGCCTTTTCTTCTTTTAGCTGACCTTCTTAAGGTCATACAGGTTCTTATTATCAAAGTTTTGACAACTTACCATTATTCTAGTCACTTTTATTTGTTTAGTTAATCATTCCCTGATTATGCATGATTTGTCTTGCTTAAGGGTGGCAATTTGTGTTCACGGGTCGGGTTTGGGTCGGGTCGGGTTTAACACGACACGATTAATAATTCGTGTTATACCTGTAAACCCAAAAACGACCCGTTGATTAAACAAGTTGACACGACACGACACGAATTTGAGCATAACCTATTTTTTGCACGACACGACCCTACACAACCCGACACAAATAAACATAAAATGAAATTAATTCAAAGCATATTACATCTGTTTAATCTAATTCAAATCAAAATAAGTTATATTTAAATTCATATATCCAAAATGAAAACATAATTAAATGCAAATACTACAAATGTCTCATCATTACAGTAACTTCTTCCACCAAAATAAAAATTAAGATCACATATCTTCCACCAAAATACAAATTAAGATCACAAATCCACAATCATGTAACTAATTGAAATATAAAAGTCATTGACCAACTGAGTTACTACTTTGAGGACCTTGACCAACTATTGAATGTTGACTGATTTCTTGTATGATATCTTCTGTCAATTCTTCAAAAGATACTGATGAATGCTTTACAAAAATAAAATAAAAATGAATTAATTAAAATCCTTAAAATGAACAGATAATGAATAAGTGATTGATAATGAATATTACCTTGCTCTCCATACAACCAATCTCTAGTGCAAATTAATATTTCAACTATGTCAAGTTTGAGTGCACTTCGATATTGATCAAGCACTCTTCCTCCAACACTAAAAGCATTTTCTAAAGCAACACTAGAAATAGGTATCCCAAAAATATCTCTAGCTATTGCAACAACTTGTGATACCTATATTGATTAGCCTTCCAATATGATAACACATCCAAGCCAACATTTCTTCTATCAATGACTATCCCCACAAACTAACATGAGACTTTTCAGTATGCTTTGTCCTCACTCACACACTTCCTTTAAGTCATCCTCAACTGTATAGTCTTATACCTGCATAGTCTTTGGAATCTTTCTCTTTCGAGTGTTGATTTGATTCATTTATGTACCCCTTTAGCTGCAAGATTTGGCATGAGATGCCCATTGTCTGTGCCTCTTTTGCACATGCGATCACACCCTACCCTTGCAGCCTTTGGGATGTTACATACATCTTGTATTTCGTCATTGTATATAGGGTAAATCCTGCTTGATTGTATATGCCTTAATCCCTATAGCACATCTCATTATGATGTTACTTTGATCAATAATCATCTGGCTTCTAAGTGATGGAATTCTTATGAAAATATTTTTGTTATGAAAATAACTTTTGACTTGATTTTGAAGAAAGCCCCCTTATGTCGTTTGAAAGAAGCTTTCGAAAACTTTATACCCTTGAGAACTATTTCAAGATGTTGAAAATATTTCTCATCTTTTTTGTTATATTGAAAATTGGAAGAAAGTTTGGATACATAATATAAATGTAATAGTCTCTTTACTTGCTTTGAAAAATGCTATCAAATCTTGAGAAAAAATTTAAGAAAGTTCCAAACGTCAATCTTTTTAAATGATTTACAAATGTGAATTTTTGAAAATTCAAAGGATGAGTCTTAGTCTTCAAAATGTCTATACTCTTTCAAGATTTTTTAACTAATGAGAAAAAGATGAAAGGTGCTTTCAATATTCTTTTGAATTACACTCAAGATTATGTGTTTTTAAATGGAAGATATCATTATTATACTTAAATGCTTTTTGAAATGAATTTTCCTTTACAAAGTTATTTTTTAAAGGAGTATGAAGTTTAGGAATTTCTATACTTGATGGATTAAGAAAAAGTATTTTTTTTGCCAAGCTCCTATTTATGATAATGCGCTTATTTGGTTTTAGCAAACATAATTCTTTTGATCTATTTTGTGTTTTATAAAGGACAAGTTCAGTTTTTGTTTTTTAAAAATAAAATTCTTATGGCTTGATGTTATATTAAATATTTGATTCAAGTGTCTTTCATGTCTATTATTGTGCGATATTATTATATAACAATGGATGTGTCTCTCTTCATACATTCATCGGTAATCATATGGTTTATACTTTAATAGTATGTATGAATTGAGGGGGAACAAGCCCTTTATTTGCTATTTATATTTCTTGACTTATAAAATAATTATGACAATGGAAGAGTCAATAATTGTTGCTTTTGAAGAGATTACTCCATTGTGCCTAAAAAGGATGTTTGTTATGATTATGTTGTAGGAAAGTTGACCTACATCCTTTGGTGATAAGAAAAGTGAAGAAGAGGATAACAAAAGAAAGAAGTTAGAATTCAAAATTCACCTCAAAAATAAGAACAAAGCTAAGAGCTTACAATGCAAAATACTCCATAAGACAGATAAGACTCTTAATCTCTCTATTTTCTTGTATATGACATGATATTACAATAAATATTTGTGTAGATTTGAAACAAGTTGTATCATGCACAATGTTAAACTAGGATTTGATGCTTTGCATTGTGTTCTCATTTGCATACTGTAACACCCCGTGTATATCCGGTTTGTTAACATGTCATCGTATTAAGCGTCGCTTGATTAAAATGCGGAATAACTTTTTCTTTTAAATTATGACGTCATTATTATCAACCAAGTTGATTACTTAATCACTTTCAAAATGTTGCCTGTATGTAATTGCAAATAACCAACTATCTAACTGAATAACCTCATAATATAAATAAGTGAGTATCTAAGTCACAGATCTACAACACGTAATTCGGACAATAATCCTGATACATTAATACAACTTAAAACTAAAATAAGACATAGTCAATCAATGTGGCATGGACAACCCCCACGCTCACCAAAAATGCAACAAAGCCCAATAGAGTCTCAACAACAACAACAACATAATAATAAATATAAAGCAGGTCAGCATCCAAGCATAATCCAAGCATATCATCATAAAGCATAAATCTCAGCTCCGGCCTCCTGCCGCCCGAGGTATCCACCCCCGAGTTACTTGAACCTAAAAATGTTCCCCAAACGTGGGGTGAGATCTCTAAACAGAAATCTCAGTAAGACAAGGGGTCCTCAAGGATTTCTCCACCCCAAGCTCACTTACATGTGCAATATAAGTTCTAAAAGCAATAAAACAATATAAGTTCCAAAATCAGTGCAATGCAGCAGAATAATCATGTCATGTGTGTCAACTATTCTACTGGCCAGAGAAATGCAGGATATACATACGTCTATTACCTACAATGAGTGCAAGTCACTACTTACACCCACCCACAGAATCACCCTATGGTATGTCTCTACATACACATGCTTACCGTCTAGGTGGAACAACACATGCATATTATAAGCTCTTGCACATCATGCATATAAACCATCCCTCCATGGGGTATGGTGGAACCAACAATGGCTAAACCGATGACACGAAAGCTTACCTCTTAAGAAATCACTCCAAGCCAAGTCCACACAAGCTCAATGTCACCAAACAACACAATCACAGTCTGTTTATATAATAATTAACCATCAATAATCATTGCCTAAGGTTCCATTAAGTGATTGAGGCTTTCTAACTCATTCTAAGTGATTTAAGACTAAATCTACATGAGGTATTCGAATACTCCTCGATGAGTATTCGAATACTCCTTGTCTCCAGAATGTATCTGAATACTTTCACTTAAGTATTCGAATACCACAAGGTATCCGAATACATTACCTGCAGTATTCGAATACTATCCAGTATCTGAATACTTCTTCACAGGTATCCGAATACTTTTCTTCACAGAAAAGTATCCCAATACTCCTTCTAGGAGTATTCGATTACTGCTGATGAGTATTCAAATACTACACGAAAAGTATTCGAATACTTATCAGACAGAATGCAGAAATTCGAGATGTCTTCTCCATAAATCCATTTTAAGGGTCATAAAGCGATTTAGAGTTCAATGACTCCGTAAACAGATGTTCATTAACATATTTTAGACTCAGGATCTCAGTCCTTAACTCAAATGATCAAAGTTTCACTTTTTAATGGATTAAACAAGCTTAAATCATGAAAACATAAAAGAGGTGATCGTGGTATACCTCCTAGGCTAAAAACTCCGAAAATGGAACACACTAGGAGTCCTCTACACAGCATTATGGTTCTGCCACTTCAAGACCACGAAAATAAGCCACAAGCTTGGACCTTTCACCATCAAAATGGCTTCTTGAAGCCTTCCAAGGTATGAACAAGGCACTCACAACCCCAAACCCAAGTGGACAACAACAACCACACTCAACAGCAGCTTAATCCTCAGAAATGCAACACCCCACTCACTCACAATGCTCACTAGGTCAGTGTTTACAACTTCAATGAGGAAGAGTCAAGGAAAAGGTGAGACCTTGGGGAGTTTCTATGGAAGAAACTCAAGTTTTTGAAAGGAGAAGAGGGTGGCAAGGGGAGGCAGTAGCTGAAGATCAGCAAAGTCACGTAGGAAGCCAATATGGCCTGGGGTTTTGGGCCAAAAGGGTATTTATAGCCACTTAAGTGTAATCACACAGCTTAGCATTAATAGCTACGCTTATCATTTTAATCTCAAACTTGGGATTCTGAACCTAGCCATTTTTCTATAATTTTTCATATTCTTATTTTATTTTTCACACTACTTTGCCGGTAGACGCTTTTACGAAGCCGATATCAGTTCTGACACCAGTTCTCATTATTTTGACTTGAAACTTGACATACTAGTCCTATATATTATTCTAGGAATATTCCCACACTTATTATGATTTTTCGGGATACTTCATCGGTCCGCATTTATACCGTGGAGCAGAATCGGTATCTGCACTTTTCGTCAGAAAAGTGACTTTCAACATTATTAATTACTTACCATAATTATTTAAGCCTTCTCATAATTATAAGGGTAAATTATAGAATTATCTCATTAATCAAATAATTAATTTATTAATTTCCTAAATTAACGGTGCGGGTTATTACATTCACCCCACCTTTTAAGAATTTTGTCCGCAAAATTAGAAACATATTTGTCTCGAAACTCGGGGTATTACCGGAGAAGCTCGTCCTCTCGCTCCCAAGTACACTCCTCAGGAGTTCTTCCTGTCTACTGCACTTTGACCATCGAAATGATCTTGCTCTTAATCTTCTACTCGTCACGATCGAGAACCTTGAGTGGTCCGACAGGAGTTTTCAAGTTTTCCCGAACTTATACATCATCCGGTTGCACCACGTGCGAAGGATCTGCTACATATTTCCGAAGTTGAGACACGTGAAACACGTCGTGGATGTTGGCCAAATTCGGATTAAAGGCAAGCCGGTAGGCAACAGGTCTTACCCTACCAAGAAGCTGGTATGGCCCAATGAATCTCGGGCTAAGCTTCCTCACTCTGAGGGCCCGACCAATACCGGTGACAGGTGAAAGTCTCACAAACACGTACTCACCCTCACTGAACTCCAGTGGACGATGCTTAACACCATAGTAACTCTTCTGGCGATTTTGCGCCTGCTTCAGCTTTTCTCTGATCAACTGGATTCGTTGGGTGGTATCTTGGACAAAGTCCAAACCAAACAACTCTTTATCTCCAACCTCAGACCAACAGGTAGGAGTCTGACACCTTCTACCATATAGCGCCTCGTAGGGTGCCATGCCCAGGCTAGCATGGAAACTGTTGTTGTACGAAAACTCAACCAATGGCTGGTACCTATCCCATGCTGAACCCTGCTCCAAAGTGCAAGCTCTCAACATGTCCTCCAAGGTCTGGATGGTCCGCTTAGTCTGTCCGTCAGTCTAAGGGTGATAGGCCGTACTCAATCTCAATTGAGTACCAAAAGCTTCCTGCAGCGCCTCCCAAAACCGAGATGTGAACTTCGGGTTCCTATCACTGATGATACTCTCGGGCAACCCGTGAAGCCTCACGATCTCGCGAACATACAGCTTGGCCAATTGCTCAATAGTAAAGCTCACCTTCACCGGAAGAAAGTGGACAGACTTCGTCAATCTGTCCCTCATGACCCAGATAGAGTCACAACCAGCCTGAGTCTTCGGCAATCCCACTACGAAGTCCACGGAAATGCTCTCCCATTTCCATTCCAGAATCTCAAGAGGTTGAAACTTACCAGACAGTTTCTGGTGTTCTATCTTCACCTTCTGGCAAATCAAACACTTGGACACGTAAACAGCAATATCCTTCTTCATGCCCGGCCACTAGTAATTTCTCTTCAAGTCCTGGTATATCTTTGTAGCACCAGGGTGGACCGTAAATTGGCCCTTATGAGCCTTTGTCATCACCTCCTCAGTCAAAGGACCTCGAGGAACCACAATCCTCTTATGGAAAGTCAACAATTTGTCCTCATTCCAAGACACACCGTCCTGGTTCTTCACATAATCTAGGCACTCTCTCTGCACTTGCGCCTCTTTAATCTTTTCCATGAGCTCATTCTCAACCCTGAAGGTCTCCATTTCGAGGAGTGCACCCCCAAACAGAGAGGTCACCGTCAGATCCCGAAACTTCTCAATAAAATCATAGTCAACCATCGTCAAACTGGATAGATTTACGGATTTCTGACTCAAAGCATCAGCTATCACATTGGCCTTGCCTGGGTGGAACTTTAACTCAAAGTCGTAGTCCTTCAGAAATTCCATCCATCTCCTCTGTCTCATGTTCAGCTCCTTCGTATCCAACAGATATTTCAAACTCTTGTGGTCACCGAACACGTCAAACTTCATGCCATACAGATAATGCCTCCAAATCTTGAAAGCAAAAACAATCGCCGCCAACTCCGAATCATGAGTCGGGTAGTTCTCCTCATGAGGCTTAAACTATCTCAAAACATAAGCAATCACTTTGCCCAGCTGCATCAACACACAGCCCAGCCCTTTTCCGGAGGCGTCACAATATAACTCAATCTCCTCGCAATAACTTGGGTGAGTTTAGGTCCTATTCCATGACTCTAATCTAGTCTCGACTTACAATTTCTATAAATCATTACCCTCAAAATAAAATCATATTCTCTTCACAGTATGAAATCATAATCATGTTCATTTCAATCAATACATGTTGATTAATATACCAATTCACATAGTAGCGTACCTTGGTTCACATACACCTACAAAATTTTCAATTCTAATAACATAGTACATAAAATACTATACGCAACAGTATACCTCAATCTCCATGGCATCTGCAAAATCGAGAGTCACATAAAGGGAAAATAATATTGATACATTACCACAATTTATCGTACTTATTTCATGCTTAACACTATCCATGATGTTAACATGCCAACTACATGTGAAACATGTCAATAATTTACATATTAACCTAGAGTCATGGAGACCACTCGACCCATAAAACTACTGTACTTACACTTGCCTCGCATATGACAGATCGTGCGTGGCCTTGCAACAAAGTCTAAGTGTTACACACTTAACTCCTTAAAGAGAATTTCACATTCTCAACATTCCTGACTAGAGAGTGTTCCTCACTCACCAGTAAAAGATATCTTCCCTTACGCTTTTAAAGTAAGGCACCATCACAACATGTAATGGCATAAGGCATCTTATCTTTCATGCCAAACTTGGCATATCACTCTTCATCTATTTTACTCATCCCATCACTTGGTGGTAGTAGAGTTTAAACTCATTATTCAAGTCTCTTAAAGCATTATAATACCATGAGGAAAACTAAAGTTGATTGATCTGTGCACCTCGTGCACCCGGACCTCCCGATGATTCAAACTCAAATTGATGCCCTCATAGAACTTCCAAGAGTCAACACCCATAGGATCTAATCCCCAAAGGGAAGCCCATGACATAGATTATCGGCCAAGGAACAATTAGGAACACCAGCCTTCTGTATGCCTCACACACAAGACCACTCAAAGAATCACACATCAACTGAGCATACAATGGAACTCCTCAAAGGCAACCTCTTCGGATACATCCCATCCTTGGATAGTCCACAAAACACTGATGGCCAATAACTCACTCAATCAACCTAGTTCCTCAGTTTATATTATCAAACACTTCAATACAACATTCAATGTATAAACATAATTCATACATCATATTATGCAATTGCAACAATCCAATACATAATTTCTCAACAGCCTATCAGTACCCAAATGATCCCAAGATTGACCATGGGTAGACAATTAAGACCTGCTACGCAGTCTCGGCCATCCAACTAAAAATACCACATCCAAAATAGATAGATGAAGCATCGCATTTCTCTCCCGTAGTGGTAGTAACCCTCAGAGATAGAGAAAGCTTAAATATGGGCAAGTTCAGCCCCACAATAACCGGACTCGCAATAAGTACGCCGTCCTTAAGTCAAACAATACATCACCACAGTATCTCCAACATGAATTATACCTCTCGCAAGGTGCAGAGCTCAGTCCATTTGCTGACTATCCGACGTATAAACTCGGCCGATCTCTGGTGGTGCAGGAACCATCTGGAATGGTGTCATATGAGCAACAGCAGCACCAGCGACATTTGTAACACACTCTCTGGAGTAGTGGCCCTCCTTGCCACACTTGAAGCATATCAGCTCACCCGAAACACAGCGTCCCAAATTCTCCTTCTCGCAACCTATACACTTCGGGATAGTCGAAGGTCTAGCAAAGTGGTCTGTCAGACTAGTAGACCTCTTGAATTTGTTGCACAGTTGTTTGACCTGTAGCTGCTTCCCTTTACCTGTGCCTCCAAACTTCCTGTCCCTCCAGGAAGTGGAACCATTGTTTCCCTTCGCCTCAGATTCTTTGACTTTTTTTTCCTCGTGGTTCACACGAACCTTCTCGAAACCACAACCCTGTTGAATGCAAGTATCAAAGTATTTAGATGTTGATCCATCTATCCTCTCCATTTGACATACTGTAACATTTTGTACTCCTGCAGCTCTCTCTGCCTTATGTTAAGAAGGTGACCTGGCTTGCCACATCTGAAACATACTTTTTGTCCTTGCCAGCAAGTACCCTTATGAGTCTTTCCACACGTGCTGCACTTAGGCAACGAGGATTCATTCCCAAATAGCATCCCTCTAACTCCACTCCCAAACTGATGTGGGGATGGAGATGGTCGCAGTGGAGGATGTTGTCCGTCATGATAACCAATTCACATCTCCTCCAATATGACCCGTACCATGGTCATATACGCCAGTCGATTCGCCTCCAGTACATCTTTAATGGCTTTCCGGTTTGTCTCTCTAATGACATCCATCATAGCCTGGTTGGCCGCTCTAGTGGCCTCCTGTTAGGCTTGTCTAGCCGTCTGCATCTCAGCTAATGCAGTCAGGATATGACCAGGTTGACCCTCATTCGTCTCCCGAGTTCTCTTAGACGGCACCATAACTCTGCACATGTTACACAAATGATGAGTTGATCAAGCCCATACGATGTGATCACACAAGCATTATCATAGCAGAACCCAAAGAGAAACTCATAAGACCGGAAAACTACAACATCCTACATTATTGCAATACATACAGGCCTTTTCCCTAGAAAGTGCTCTGATACCGTAAAATGTAACACCCAGTGTATACTCAGTTTGTTAATATGTCATCGTATTAAGTGTTGCTTAATTAAAATGCGAAATAACTTTTTCTTTTCAATTATGACGTTATTATTATTAACCAAGTTGATTACTTAATCACTTTCAAAATGTTGCCTGTATGTAATTGCAAATAATCAGCTATCTACACTGAATAACCTCATAATATAAATAAGTGAGTATCTAAGTCATGGATCTACAACACGTAATCCGGACAATAATCCTGATATATTAATACAACTCGAAACTAAAACAAGACATAGTTAATCAATGTGGCATGTACAATCCCCATGCTCACTAATAAGGCAACAAAGCCCAACAGAGTCTCAACAACAACAACATAATAATAAATATAAAGCAGGTCAGCATCCAAGCATAATCCAAGCATATCATCATAAAGCATAAATCTCAACTCAGCTCCGACCTCCTGTCGCCCGAGGTATCAACCCCCGAGTTACCTGAGCCTGAAAATGTGCCCCAAACGTGGAGTGAGATCTCTAAACAGAAATCTCAGTAAGACAAGGGGTCCTCAAGGATTTCTCCACCCCAAGCTCACTTAGATGTGCAATATAAGTTCTAAAAGCAATAAAACAGTATAAGTTCCAAAATCAGTGCAATGCAGCAGAATAATCATGTCATGTGTGTCAATTACTCTACTGGCCAGAGAAAAGCAGAATTTACATACATCTATTACCTACAATCAGTGCAAGTCACTACTTACATCCACCCACAGAATCACCCTATGGTATGTCTCCTACATACACAGGCTTACCATCTAGGTGGAACAACACATGCATATTATAAGCTCTTGCACATAACAACTCAACAACATTTCAGATATAAATACATGAAAACACATCATGTATATAAACCATCCCCCCATAGGATATAGTGGAACCAACAATGGCTAAACCGAGGACACGAAAGCTTACCTCTTAAGCAATCACTCCATGCCAAGTCCACACAAGCTTAATGTCACCAAACAGCACAATCACAGTCTGTTTATACAATAATTAACCATCAATAATCATTGCCCAAGGTTCCACTAAGTGATTGAGGCTTTTCAACTCATTCTTAGTGATTTAAGACTAAATCTACAGTAGGTATTCGAATACTCCTCGATGAGTATTCGAATACTCCGTCTCCAGAAAGTATCTGAATACTTTCATTTAAGTGTTCAAATACCACAAGGTATCCGAATACCTTTCCCTCAGTATCCGAATACCACAAGGTATCCGAATACATTACCTGCAGTATTCGAATACTACCCATTATCTGAATACTTCTTCATAGGTATCCGAATATTTTTCTTCACAGAAAAGTATCCCAATACTCCTTCAAGGAGTATTCGATTACTACTGATGAGTATTCGAATACAACACGAAAAGTATTCTAATACTTATCAGACAGAATGCAGAAATTCGAGTTGTCTTCTGCATAAATCCATTTTTAAGGGTCCTAAAGCGATTTGGAGTCCATTGACTCCGTAAACAGATGTTCATTAACATATTTTAGACTCAGGATCTCAGTCCTTAACTCAAATGATCAAAGTTTCACTTTTTAATGGATTAAACAACCTTAAATCATGAAAACACAAAAGAGATGATCGTGGTATACCTCCTAGGCTCAAAACTCCGAAAATGGAACACACTATGAGTCCTCTACACAGCACTGTGGTTCTGCCACTTCAAGACCACGAAAATAAGCCACAAGCTTGGACCTTTCACCATCAAAATGGCTTCTTGAAGCCTTCCAAGGTATGAACAAGGCTCTCACAACCCCAAACCCACAATAACAACCACACTCAACAGCAGCTTAATTCTCAAAAATGCAACACCTCATTCACTCACAATGCTCACTAGGTTAGTGTTTACAATTTCAATGAGGAAGAGTCAAGGAAAAGGTGAGACCTTTGGGAGTTTCGATGGAGGAAACTCAAGTTTTTGAAAGGGGAAGAGGGTGGCAAGGGAAGGCAGTAGCTGAAGATCAGCAAAGTCACGTAGGAAGCCAATATGGCCTAGGGTTTTGGGCCAAAAGGGTATTTATAGCTCACTTAAGTGTAATCACACAATATTAGCATTAATAGCTACGCTTATCATTTTAATCTCAAACTTGGGATTCTAAACCTAGCCATTTTTCTAGGTTTTGTCATATTTTTATTTTATTTTTTGCAGCACTTTGTCGGTACGCGCTTTTACGAAGTCGATATTAGTTCTGACACCAGTTCTCATTATTTTGACTTGAAACTCGACATACTAGTCCTATATATTATTCTAGGAATATTCCTACACTTATTATGCTTTTTCGGGATACTTCCTCGGTACACATTTATACCGTGAAGCAGAACCGGTATCTGCATTTTTCGTCAGAAAAGCGACTTTCAACATTATTAATTACTTACCATAATTATTTAAGCCTTCTCATAATTATTAGGGTCAATTATGGAATTATCTCACTAATCACATAATTAATTTATTAATTTCCTAAATTAACGGTGCGGGTTCTTACACATACCCTAGATGTCTAAAATATTTTGCCAATGTACTTGGATCCTATATTCCTATTTGGATATTTTGACTTTTTGGATCAATCAAAGTTGGATCTTAATGTTGGATTCATGACTATAATATAGTAACTTTGGTTGGTTTATGCTTCTAATGAATAGTTGCCCATATTTAACCATATACGATTATTTGCTATATACTATGAATTACCCAATGCCTTTTGATGTTGCCTAAGGGGGATAATAAGTGCCTATTGAGAAAATAGTCCACACTTCTGATAAAAACAAAGATGAAAGAGGAAGAATGCATTAAAAAGGTAAAAATGAGGTTTGTTCACCTTTGAGTCCCTATACTTTTGCCAATAGAACCATTCATGAATTGAAGGGGAGCATTGCTTGTTGCTTTGGTATTCTTGTTTCCATGCTTAATGAATGCTTGTTATGTTGCTCAAAATCACATTTGGAGTTCTTAACATGTATGCTTTTTTATGTTGCCAAAAGGGGGAGAAAAATATGAAAATTGAGAAAATGAATATTCTCCCACCATACACATATATATTAATTTGAATACATAAATTGAGGGGGAGTATTGATATACATTATTTGAGAATATTTATTATACTAACTCTTTCTCAATTTTAAGTTTGGCATCATCAAAAAGGGGGGAGATTGTAGATACAATGTATGTTTTGATGTTAACAAAGAGGCAACAATAAAAGACTAATATTGATCAAGAGCAAAAATCATCAACCAAGTGTGAAGATTGAAGATACATGATTGAGTCATACAAGAAGAACAATGAGATATTAAAATGTCAAGAACATGGATGAGCATTGAAGAAAGATAGCAAGGGATCAAGAACAACAAGGAAGAATAAGAAGAGTAAAACCAATATCAAAGGCAGCAAAACCATAGACAACCTTGAAGAAATGTAAAAGGATCAAAACCAACAAGCCAAAGCGTCAAGCTCAAGTGAAGAATATATCATAAACAGCTATAAATGGCTAGTTTTGGGTAAAATCACTATATATGCATTCTCAGAGACCCTAAAACAATTTGGGCATTATTCTTACATATCTTAAGCATACTTTGATAGCTTCTACACTAGTATTTGCATATTCTTTCAAAGATCAAATACATTTGAGCTCATATTGTAAAAATTAATATACCTATAGTGCTTCAATTTGTATTATCTGTACTTTGAGAGTATATATTAATTCTTAAACAATTTCTCATTGTATTCTTTAGTTGAGAGGGTTGTGTAACCCATTGTATTTGAAAGGTCACCAAATACCTAAGTAAATTTGGAGTGAGATTGTAAGGCATCCAAGAGCCCGAAGCCTTGGAAGGTTGTAGCGGTTTGTCAAGTACCCGTGAAGCTTGATAGTTAGTGAAAAGTTGATCTAGCGGCTTTAGTATGGATATAGGTCACAAGTGGAGGTGACCGAACCAAGATATATTGTGTTTACAATTTTCTAAATTCTAAACTCTTTGTTTCTAGTACTTTAATTGCTTATTTGATATTATGTATATGCTAGTATGTGTTATATAATTATGGTAGATTATCAAAGTGTGCATGAAAAGATAATTTAAAAACAAGAAGGGGGCATTTGCTAATTTTTTTTGTAATACTCAGTTCTCCTCTCTCCTCTCTTGAGTATGGAGGTCATATTCCTAACAAGATAGTCTATCAATTTAATTAAGGGGATTAAGTGGCTCAAGGGATTCTCAAATTGAATTTTTTTTTTTTTTTTTAACATTGCTCTGGCCGATCCACACATGCCCAATATAATGTGTCATTTTGTACCCACTAAGGGTCCAACCCATTGACACCCTATAGGTGAATTCATAGATCTCATCTTAAGGGATTTTCTTCTCTCCTGTATAGCCCACAATCATATACGCATAATGGGGAGATAGCACCTCCTTGCAAATGTGAGGATTTGGCTAACGATTTTTGGCTCACCTATCTCTCTTTCATTATTAGAGAATATTCTCCCAACTATATAAACCTCCCTCCTTTCATTGAAAATTAAAGATTCTTGATTTCTTATACTTTTATGAGCTTTTACTCTACTAAATTTTAAAGCCACTATAGCCTATACACACACCTCCATTGCAAGTGTGCTTATGGTGACTCTCTACAAGCTTTGGTCTATATCAGTACCTTTTTGAACACCTATTCATTGAGATATTACACCCTTCGACGGAAATAGACCTAACTCTCATTCAACAACAATTCAAGCAAGAATGGAACTCGATATACCTGGCTATTTTATATATATAGTGTCAAAGAAATTTTAATTAGAACAATCATTACTTCGAAATTGAGATTGTATCTTGAATATATAAATCTAAAAATCTTACACGATCAAACCCCTTTTTCCTATGGCTAGGGGGATAGACCATTAACAAGAGATTGAAGGAATTTTATATGACGTAGACAAACGCGGCATGATTCTTCATTCCTCTCACCTCATTGGTAATTACTTTTAGTTTATTTAATAAATATCTATATATTTTGGAATAAATGAGTCATCATGAAAAACTGAAAGCATATAATTTTTTAAAACAAAGAGCATTTCAAGAGGAATAATTAATCTGACATGTTCCATTAAAGCTAAGGATTAAATATTAACATTAATTCAAACGTGTGATGAACCCTACCATTAACTTGTTATAACATTTTCAAATGTATATATAGATGAAGATAATAAACCCCTCTTCCCATATAAATTAAAAAAATTGTCTTCATCTTTTTCAACAACAATATTTGACATTTCAGTGATATTACTTGGTAAACAAAGAAGGTGCCCCAGGAAGTTCTTAACTTCTTAGACACATGAGCTACTACCACAAAAGAAAGTAAAGAAACTCAAATCAAAGCAGGGACCATTTCCTAAGGTTTATTAGGCTTTACCCGAGTGACAAAGCGATGAAGCTTGGGCTTAAGTCTATAAAATAAACGTACGATGAGACAAAAGGCTATTCAGTCTCTGACAGGAGCTATCTCAATGGGAGACCACACCCTAACATTTTGACATAAAAAAGAAAGAGCAACGCAAATTTTGGGAGCATTGTGGGCTCTGTGCTATCCCCCTCAGCAACAAATTGCTTGCATTTTCGTTGACAATACAAGTCCTCCATGTCTCTCCAAAATAACATTAATCTATTCACACAAACATTTGTTTAGGAAGCTATTATTGGCCTTGACCTAGCAAAGGGATTGATTTGAGACATATGGACAGCTTTTAATTAGGACTTCGCAAATTGAGGAGGGGGGGGGGGGGGGGGGGGGGGGGGGGGGGGGGGGGGGGGGTAAAAGGCATGATTTGAATGTGGACACGTAGATTGTTTACCACAATGCAACTATATATATATATATATATTTTAGGAAAATTTGTTGTGTTATGTTAAATGACAAATATATATATATAGGTTTGTATTTGTCATTTAACATAACACAACAAATTTTCTTAAAATATATATATATATATATATATATATATATATATATATATATATATATATATGTTCTCTTTTTCTACAGTTACTGCAAATAAGTTATCTGCAGTAAGTCCAATACGATGTCGTTTTGGAACGGAAATCATGGTGTTTTTGTAATTTTAATTTATTTTAGGGTTATAATAGGCTTTATATTTATAATTTTTTAAGATTTCAATACCAAAACGACGTTGTTTTGAGAATAAATGCAAATAACTTATCTACATTAACTGCAGAAACATTTTTCCCTATATATATATATATATATATATATATATATATATATATATATATACATTTTCCCCTAACTTATCTACAGTAACGACGTTGTTTACAAACTCTTATAAACTACATTAAGTATGACCGGTCGTACATTAATCAAGAGTATATGATCGGTCCTACGTAGTATAATTTGTATAAAAAAATCGTAAACAGATCCTTCCTTTTATATATATATATATATGAATTGATGTTGAGATGCCAACGAAAGTAGTCACATCTAATCATTCCCTCTCAAAGAAGCAAACATGTAGAGTTCCGAGACCAATGCATCCTATGTGAGAGAGAGGAGAGAGGAGAAAGGAAAGAGAGAGAGAGGAAGAAGGAGGAGAGAGAGGCCTTTTACCAAAAAAAAAAAAAAAAAAGAGGAGAGAGAGGGGAACCACGAAAATTATTTCCCTCTCCATGGCACGATGGAAATTGGAAAAAACAAATGTTATGTTACATGAAAATTTTGTTCCCTCCTACTCTTAGATCGTTTTCCGTGCAAGCTATTTTCTTTATTTTTTTTCCTAATATTTGGTGGGTCCTACAAAAACTTGTATCTGTAACATGATGTATCAATTTTCATGTTACATGACATTAACAAAACCCTTTAAAATTTTCTTGACATGGTTTTGTGTATGTTGAATAACTTCATAGACACTACTTTAAAGTTTATGCTTCATACTCACCCATGTAGTATGCTAAGTAGATTCTAGTTTTTGTGAAGCCTTTAAAATTTATAAACTTTTTCATTGGTCATATATGTTGATTAATATTTTGAAATTAATAAAATCCAAAAGGGCTTAAAAACTGTCATGATCACCCATGAGTGCATGATTCTTTATATTTCAATATCATTCTCATTGGTCCTCTTCGAATCAAAATTAATTCTTGAGTGAACATGTATGACCCAGGTTTCATCTATACATATGTAGTGTTCAGAATATAGAAATGGAATTTATACCTTTAAAAGTATATAACGCAAGTTATCGTCGATTATTTATAAGTTACATATTTTACGTGTTTTCAATGTATTTATCAATGTTATTAAACCCGACCCGGTTATTGATTCGGTCGAGGTACTGGGTCACTAGTTCAACCGCATGACTCGATAAGTATATATAAATCTATAATTTATATTTAAAAAACTATAAATATACTTAAATATTTGTAAAAAAATGATACCAATTTCAAATATTTTAACATGAAAATAATAAGTTATATATCATTGTCCAACTAAAGATCAATCAAACATATAATATTTGTGATACTAGTGTTTCAGGTTTAGTAAACGACATCTCTAACTATAAATTAAATCAAAATTCTCTGCATATTGCATAATCAAGATAATATTAGTGTTGTAGGTACATAATCTATGTAAATTAATAAGCTACAAATCACTCAAATATTTCAAAAGAAAATAAACCATTTGTGTTTGAAAGTAAAAAAAAGAAAATATCATTTGATGAAAATAAATTAGTTTTTTTTCATAGACCGGGCCAGGTCACCGGTTTTTACGAAAATCGATCGGGTCGCACCGGTTCTGTAACATGACCGTTCCAATATGAAAATCGGACCGGTTACATGACTGGTTCACTGGTTTTTAGGTCGACCCGACGAAAATCAATCGGGTCGCACCGGTTCTGTAACATGGCCGTTCCAATATGAAAATCGGACCGGTTACATGACCGGTTCACTGGTTTTTAGGTCGACCCAGTTTTTATAACACTGGTATTTACATTCTTTTAATCTATATATATATATGTGTGTGTGTGTGTGTGTGTGGGATTTACATTTCTGCAGCTGCTGTACGTGCAGCAATCAAATACTTGTCATATATATGCTTGAAAGCATTAAATGTGAGGAATGATAACCATACAAAGGATGAAAACATTAAATGTGAAGAATCATAATCATACATCTGTCATTGTTGTACGTAAAACGGCTGCAGAAATAATTTTAACTATATATATATATATATGAGTTTATTATTTGTCATGTCACATTATCTAACATTATATCCTATCACCTATGAGTTTATTATTTGGCATGTCACAATATCTAACATTATGTCCTATCACCTTAAAATTATGTCATTTTTGGTGGGAAGAAATTTTTTTGTATCATTCGCATTCAAAGTTTCCATTTTTCAATTTTGTTTTTCCAGCTCAATTACTTTATTGAATATTTAAAGTTATTTATTTTAATACTTTTACTTTTAATGAAATATCAAAACAAAAATAGATTATAATAAATAAATAAATGAAATGAAAACTTTGGTTGCTAATGGAAACTTTGAATGCTAATAAATAAATAAAATGAAAACTTTGAAACCAAAACGACTTAATTTTTAGGTGACAAGAAAGAATGTTAGGTCTTGTAACAAGAGAAAATAATAAACCATGTTATATATATATGGGAAAACATGGTTTATTATTTTCTCTTGTTACAAGACTTAACATTCTTTCTTGTCACCTAAAATATATATATATATATATATATATATATATATATATATATATTAAGAATAGCTTCTACAGTCGCAGGAAAAGGCTACTCTTATGCTAGTGATATACCGTTTTGCATGTCATTTTTTTTTGTTAAAGTATGGTGGGGCCATCCAAAAACTATATTAGTTGCAAAAAATTCTCTTCTATAAAAGGAGAAGAACAAAGCCATATATATATATATATATATATATATATATATATATATGGGGAAAATTGTCTTCATGTTGTAGGGGAATTCTTTCTCCTACTAGTGAGATGTCGAAATATGTGCAATAACTTTTTTTAATGGGTGGTGGGTCCGTCAGATCTTGTGTCTATAGTAAGAGAAAGAATTTTCCTATAACAAGAGAAAAAAGAAACCCTATATATATATATATATATATATATATATATATATATATATAGGGCTTTATTAATCGCATGCAATAGTAGAAAAATTCTCTCATGCTATAGAGAGTTAGAGACAATTATGTATGGGACCCATTCACATATAAAAAAAGAAAAACAAAAGTAACATGAAAATCGATGTATGTATAGGAGAGTTTATGTATATATATATATATATATATATATATATATATATATATATATATATATATATGGCTTTATTAATCGCATGCAATAGTAGAAAAATTCTCTCATGCTATAGAGAGTTAGAGACAATTATGTATAGGACCCATTCACATATAAAAAAAGAAAAACAAAAGTAACATGAAAATCGATGCATGTGTAGGAGAGAAAAACACTCTCATACAACATAAGAGTTTATATATATATATATATATATATATATATATATATATATATATATATATATATATATATATATATATGGTTTAAGAGTTTACTGATTTTCATGTTGTAGGAGATAAATTTAACTCTTACACACACATAAAAGTATGTGGGGCCCATATTCTCTTTTTCTCTCCTCCTCACATGAGCCCCGTACTTTTATGTATGTGTAGAAAATAAATCTTTCTCCTACGATATGAGAAATAGTAAACCTATATATTAATCCTTAGTTAATGTATATATTTTAGAGAACTATATTTGATTCTCTAAAATATATCATTCACTTTAAAAAAGATGTTTTACCGTAATCCTTAGTTAATCTATCTCAGCATTATTTCCCTTACAGACTAGTTGTTACTTGCAGATAAGGGAGTAAATGGACCAAATGATCTATTAGAGACCTAAAACTCGGCCTACATCAGGTAGGGTCCAACCTAGTATATTTAATAGAATATAATACATTTAGGTCTCAAAAAAAATTTGTTTAAAAAAATATGTCGAAGACTTAGTTAAAATAAAATAAAATAAATATTTAACCAATTTTAATTGATGAAAAAATAATATTTTATGTATATTTTCTAATTCTTAATAGGTATTGAAGCATAATTATCAGTATTGTGTGATACGCGAAACATATCGTACGATACGATATGATTCACAAACATAGCGATATGTACCGAGGGGGTATATCAGAAAGGGGATTGTATCGGACTATATGATACTGAATCGTATGATACAATATCGTATCGTGTATCTACGATACAGAAATCAAATCAAAATTTGTAATTTTTAATATTAAAAAAAGGAGTAAAGATTTGATTTGTGATTTAAATTCAAAAAATAATAATCTAAAAAGGCTTTATAAACAAAATGATATTGCCAACAAGAATAATAAGGGAAAAGGATCTCAGTTATTGAACAAGAAATGAGAGATGAGTTAGATCACTATACTAATGAAGAAGATGATGGATTAATTATGTCACTGATATATGCAGATAGTGATAGTAGTGATAATATTAGTCTTGATAATTGATGAGTAGGAGAATAATTGATTTGTACTTTAATTACTTATGTTTTTATTTGATTGAATCCTTTTCGGTTTCACGGGTTATCCTCATCACCCCTTATTTAATTAATAACTAATTAAGTCTTGTGAATTTTCTTAGCACAGGTAGGTTGGGCTTGATGCATCATCCACCATTACAACCCAAAAGGCTCTCGTGTGAAGGGGAATGTTAGAAATATTTCAACCATTAATGTAGTCTCACTTAACAGCTTAAGCTTGAGTTAAATTGGTTCTTTATATGGTATCAGAGCCTCTGTGTCACGAGTTCGATCCTCACTGTCCCCAACTTTCTCTTGTGGAATTTCTTAGCATAAATAGACTAGGCTTGATGCATCATCCATCCTTCAAGCTCAATGAGCTATCGTGTGAGGAGGCATGTTAGAGATATATAAAATTATTAATGTAGCCTCATCTACCAGCTTAAGTTTTTGGGTTGAATTAGTTCTTTACATGGTATTAGAGCTTCTATAATAACCCTAACTAGTGAAATAAATAATGATATAGTATTCTGGGATTAAAATGATGAAATTGGATTAAGAATAAATCTGGAGATTTTTGGTGATTTTGGGAAAATGTTCCAATAGTATGAAACTAGGGTAAAATCATAATTGTACAAAATTACTAGGAAACTTGAAATTCATCTGTTAAGAGACTAATAATGGACATTGATGAATGTTAATTTTCTTAATTTGGTGAATAATTCATGGATTATTGGAAGTTTAAGTGAAGGATAACTATGTTATTTACTAGGATAAAATGAGAGGCGATTTACTAATTTCACGTGTGAAACCCTTGACCAAAGTCAAGAGCTCACTTAAGTGAATCTAAGACCACTCTTGGACCCATTTTGCCTTGTCTTTTTCGTGGGCTGTTGGTCAAAAAATTTGGAAGCCATTTCCAAGAGCCAAAGAAAGCTTCAACATCTTGAATTTCACATATCTCGAGTTCTAGCCTCAGCCTTCAATATAAAAGTTGTTCTTCTATCTCTTGTGAAAAACTTTCCTTCCTTGCACTATTCATGAAAGTGAGTGTTTGATGAGAGCATTTTCCAAGAGGAGGTGGTGATTTTGATGGTTACATGGGTATTTAAGGGTGGTTTTACTTGGTTGGAAGCTCAAACCTTACTCCTTGGAACCTTGTGAGTTGATCCTTGGTATGTTTTCATCTAGTTTTATTTAGTTTCATTGAGATCATAAAATGGGTATGTTTATGAAAATGGTTGTTGGGTTCATGATGTTAGAACATGATTTGGGCCTTGTGCATGTTAGAAAGAATGTTCACAATGGAAAATGATTGGTAAAAATGGATTAGAAACATGAATTGAATTATATGCAATTTGAACTAAAAATTGGTGGGAAAAGTGATGAAATGTGAATTAAATTAATGATGGGTGGTGGATTGAATTAGTGATGTGTTTCGGGTAATTGATGGTGAAGTAAATTAAGGACTAGAACATATAAATGCATGTAAAATTCTCTAGCCCACGTGGAAGGGGTACCTCGGCCATAGATGGAAAAGTGATGAGAAAATGTTGTAAACTTTGGTATTGTGTGGTTATGGCATGCTAAGGTTGAGTAATTAAGTATGTGGTGTATTGATGATGCTAAGTCAATGATGAAATGAAATTAAGATAACCAAGGTGGTCATCCTTGTAGTTCGGCTGAAACCTATGCATGCAATGAGGGATGATTTTCATGTTGTTTGTGACTTGTATTATCAAATCTTGTGTTGATCATCTAGATGTGTGATCATGTAGGTTGAAGCTCTTCGATTCCTTGATGAAAGATTAAGCATTGTCATAGTATTTTGAAAGCCATTGGTCCTTGAATTGCAAGGATTTGGTAAGTCTTAGACTTGAAATTATGTGTGCTTTGTATAGGTTTGAAAATCATTCGAAGGGTGATTCCTTTATGGATTTCAATTATGATGATTGGAATGACTACTTTGTGTAGGCCATTGAGGTGGAAAGTGTTGGTTGTGAGCTTACTTGTTGGACAAGGAAGTGAGGCAGGAGGAAACCCACTTTAAGGTAAACTTCTAGTCTTGGGGTTAATCCCCTTGTGTGTTCCACCATACTCCTTTGGGAGGAATGGTTAGATGATAATACCAATTGTTAAATAGTATGCTCATGCATTTTTTAGATGTGATAATTGTATAGATATTGTGCTCTGTGTAGTTGTGATCTCTAGCCAATAGATAATTGTGATTGGAACCTCCCATGGGAATGGTAATGACCTCCACAATGGGTATGGTAGTGTGACCTCCACAATGGTAATGAGCTCCGTGAGTTAGTGTTGTGGAATGGGTATAGTATTATGACCTCCATTTGGAAATGTGTTGTGTTAGATAATGTATGACTTACTATTCTTTTGTTATTGTTTATACAAATTGAGTGAACCATTGAGGAGTGACCTCCAAGACACTTAGTTTATTGAGACTTGTAATCTCACCTCATGTTTGGGGGACCACCATTTCAGGTACAGTTGATGGAGCTGGAGGATCTGTTGGTAAGAATCCTATGTAGGGTTGATGATATTGGATGTCTTGAGATATTATGTCTTATTTTGGATTTGACACATTTGATGTATGTTGGACTTAACACATGAACATTATGTTATTGTATGACGTATGTACACCATGATTAGGGTTTTGTTCATGTGTTATTTTATCTAAGTCCACATTTGTATTTTGGGACATTTGATATAATTGTATAGATTATTTCTAATGTGTATTCATTTAGTTTGAACCAAGTGATGTAATTCTAATTATGCCTATTTTGAGATTTGGACATGCAGTTACTGATGAATGCATAATGGAAGGGCTTAGGCTTATTATGGTTTACTTTGATGTCTTATATTGGTCATGGTTGTATAATTGGAGAATGTATATGATTGATATATGTATGAAACGAAATAGGTAAAAATGATAAGTGTTTAAAGTGTATAACTTATGACTTAAGTAAGCAATGGACAATGACTTGAGACTTACGAAAGGATTACAATATGGCATTTGTTGATGGATGTAAGTGCACCAAAATTTGTTGGACCTATGGATGCCATTCTATGTCAATTAGGTACATGATTGAAGAAATGACATTAGTTTAAAATACCAAAAAGGTGCTGTCAATTTTCTATAAAACCTAAGAATTTTACCGATATTCATATCTCGCTCAATTCTTGGCCAAATGAGGCGTGTGAGATACCAAACTAAAGCTTAGGATGTCCCCTACCTTGTCCTAAAATATGGGAAAATTATGGGTAGTAAATCATTCCTAGATTTTAGAAGAGTGTAAAATTTTCGAAAATGCAGGCTAGAATTTAGCTACTGCCTAACAACTTTAAAATTTAATATCTCCTTCGTTTCTTATCGAAACAAGGCGTACCATATATACAATTAAAGCTCTAGGTGTCTAATATCTTGTATTAAAATTCGAGAATAATAAAATGGGAGGTGGAACTTCCACAGTTTTAATTACAGTGAGCTATCCTATTTTTACTATATACTGTTTTGAGCTGTTAACTTACGACGAGCATATCTTAAGTTATACAACTCCAAATTAGACTTATAATATCTCGTTGGAAAGCTTGAGAAGTCTAGTTTAACATAATAAAATATGAGAATCTATGGTGAAGTATATCGTCCCCAATTTAGGAAAAACCTAGAGTCACTTAGTGTTGGAAATTGTGAAATTGTGAATTTGGATTTGTTGATTTATGGGAACCACGTAGCAACAATAAATAAGTAATGTGTGACATGTATCTGTTAAATTTAAATATTTCGCAATTGTGTATCTGTTATAATTACAGTTTTGAATTTTGTTAAATACGGACTTATTTTTATGATGAAAACGTTATTCATTGAAAAGAAAAAAGTTTTACCGTATTTTAATTCAACTATTGTGATTGTAAGTACGCTTAATATCATATATGATGATGACATACCGATCATGAATGAGCTATTACAGTTTCAGTGACCATAAGGTAATAAGTTTGATCCTCACCACCCCCACTTTATAGTGAAATTAATATAAATCATTAAAAAAATCTTCGTCTAACAACTTAAATTTTTGAGTTGAATTGATTGTTTACACGTATAAAAATAAAAATGAGAAAGAAAAGAATCTACGCAACACTTGGTTTAACTAGTATGCATAGGGTGGCTCTGAACACGGTTTAACTCGTATATGGGGTGGCTCTTCCGTTTCATTTCTCAGTGGCTTGATAATTCTTTCATTCAGCAAGAAGTGCATGTGACTAAGTTGTTTTGGCTTAAAAGACATGAAGACTTGGGCACAGTCTGCAAGCAAACCATCCTTAGATGCCTATTTCGAGTAGCATTGTCTATCTAAGTAAAGGATTAAGGGAAAACAATAAAAAAAAAAAAACACTAAAATTAGGACCAAACTATCTAACATGCTAATAATGGCATTTCTCTCTCGTTCTTCCAATTGTCTGGTTTTCTATTACTTTTAGGAGCCAAAACCGGAATCTAAAGAACCATGAGTTGAATCCCTTTGCTCCAATCCAACTGAAGAAACAAAACAGACAAAATGTAGAAAAAATGGGGTAAAATAATTAAAGATAAAAAAATAAATAAGGAGAGAGAAAAGAAAAAGAAAAGCTTACACAAAAACAAGAAGAAAAAAAAAAAGCCAGACATTGGTTCTAACTAACTTTTTGCTTTCATCGTCAATCCAACAGCATCATTGTTTCTTTCAAAATCTGAACACAACCCATTACACACAACCACATAAGGAACAGAAAAACCAAAGGAAAATAATATTTTGGTCTTGGGTTTGGTTTCACATTTTGATTCCCTCCATTGTTGTCTTTGTTATTTTTTATTTTGGTTTTTTTTCTTTTCTCTTCTGGGTTTGGTGCAGAAATGTTTTCTGCAACTTTATTTCATTGGAGATTATTCATTGAGAGATATTTTCATATGGGTGTTGATGGATGAAGGTGAATAGACGAAGGGGTGTGAGGAAGGTTCAATCAAAGTGGAGACCTTCAAGAGAATGAGCAAAGAGTTGAACGGCATTGTGAAGGCCTGGGAAATAACGGTTCGAAAATCAGCTGGTGGAAAGAAAAGGGCAAACAGCATCTTCACACCAATGTCTGTGGCCCATGTGGATGATGATGAATCAGGAGAGGTGTGCCAGGTTGAGAAGATTCTCCCCAATGGTGATTTTTACACAGGACAATGGCTTGAAAAGTCCCCACATGGCCAAGGGAAATATCTGTGGACAGATGGGTGCATGTATGTTGGTGAATGGAATAGAGGTAGCACCATGGGGAAAGGGAGGTTTAGTTGGCCTAGTGGTGCTACCTATGAAGGTGAATTCAAGAATGGTTATATGGATGGTAAAGGGACTTACATAGGTTCTTCTGGGGATACCTATAAAGGGTCTTGGGTTATGAATTTGAAACATGGGAATGGGACTGAGAGCTATCCTAATGGGGATTTCTATGATGGGGAGTGGAGGAAAGGGTTGCAGAATGGGCATGGGAGGTATCAATGGAAGAATGGGAACCATTACATTGGGCAGTGGAAGTATGGTGTGTTTAGTGGAAATGGGACAATGATGTGGAACAATGGGAATAGGTATGATGGGTGTTGGGAAGAGGGTTTGCCTAAAGGGAATGGTACATTTAGGTGGGTTGATGGGAGCTTCTATGTTGGGGTTTGGAGTAAAGAACCAAGGGAGCAGAGTGGGACTTATTATCCATCTGATTCTTCTAATGTCAATTTGGAATGGGATCCTCAGGAGGTGTTCACTGTGGAATTGAATAATTGTAAGATTTGTCCTTGTGAGAAGGTGTCAATTTATCCTTCACAGAAGACATTGAACGTGCCTGGCTTAGAGGATGATAACTTGCAGAAGCAGCCAATACATAAGGGAACTGATGGTAGTGGGAAACCTAGATGGATGTCAGCGGATGGAAGGTTTAGTAATTACAGTTCTGAAGATGGTTCTTATGCTTATGATGTAGGTAGGAAATCTGGATTTGATGACTTGGGGGGCACTACTCCAAGTTGGCACAAATTACAGCATTTGAGAATAAAGGCTCCCAAGAGACAAGGAGTGACCATATCTAAAGGGCATAAGAACTATGAGCTTATGTTGAATCTGCAGCTAGGCATCAGGTACTGATCATAATTGTTGTTTCTATGTAATTTACTCTCATTTTCATGGTCTAGCTGAGCTTTTTCTTCTCTCATCTATTTAAAAATGTAGATTTTTTTTTTTCTTTAATTGTACATGCTACAATAAGAGTTTAGATTGAGTTAAATGCCTATGACGCAATGATGAATATGTCATTCTAGCAAATAAAATTTCCTTCCATGATTCTAATTGTCACTGCACGGTTATTAATTTCTTGTGCCATAGCACAGACATTCTGTTGGAAGACCTGCTCCAAGTGCATCTCTTGATTTGAAGGCTTCTGCATTTGATCCCAAAGAAAAAGTATGGACTAAATTCCCACCAGAAGGATCCAAGCACACGCCACCTCACCCGTCTTGTGAATTTAGATGGAAAGACTACTGCCCAGTAGTATTCAGGTAGGAATCAAGATTGAATGGTCTTTTTTCTATTTCAGCAAACTTTGGTCTTAATTAGGTGAACCATGCTTTGTAACAGAATCTGCTAAGTGCTAACTTGTTGAGAGTGCTCTTTAAAATAATTCTAAATCTTTCTTTTGAAGCACAAAGAGGTTTGTGATATGCTCTGAGGAAGGTCTTTACTAATCTAGAGAGTGGAAATGGCCAATCTTTTTTAGAATTTGGGGGTTGGGAAATACCTTGTTGATGGTTGATATTGCAATTGTTTTATAACCTTGTAGTACAAATAGTCTCTCATTGTATTAGAACTTTATTTGTTTATCTAAGTTCACAGATTGTGATGGTTGATTGCATTTATATTTGCAGGGCTCTCAGAAAATTGTTCAAAGTTGATCCAGCTGATTACATGATATCAATATGTGGGGATGATGCCCTTCGGGAGCTCTCTTCCCCCGGAAAGAGTGGAAGTTTTTTCTATTTGACCAATGATGACCGGTACATGATAAAGACAATGAAGAAAACAGAAGTAAAAGTGAGTTCCCTTATAATTTGAATGTTTCACATGAAATCCTCAGTTATTAGTCCAATAGTGGAATGGATCTTTGCATTACAAAAGAACAACAATTACTATATATATTCAGAAATTTGTAAGCTTGTTTCAGATATGTGTTAGTCCACTTTGACATGATAGTTTCAGTTAATGCTTGCATTATAAATTTCATTTATCTACTAAATGATATTTGAGTCCAAACTTTATTTCATGATTGCAGGTTTTTCTGAAAATGCTTCCTGCTTATTATAAACACGTTCGGGCTTTTGAGAACACTCTAGTAACCAAGTTCTTTGGCCTACATTGTGTTAGACTAACAGGATCTGCACAAAAGAAGGTAATGCTGAGGTGTGTATAAACTTCTACTTTGGTGTAAAAGGTTTTATTATTAATCCCATGCACTTCATAAATTTCAGGTTAGATTTGTCATCATGGGAAATCTATTCTGTTCTCAATATGCCATCCACAGGCGATTTGACTTAAAAGGTTCAACCTTCGGTCGCACTACCGATAAACCTGAGTCAGAAATAGAGCCAACAACAACACTTAAGGACCTTGACCTAAATTTTATATTCCGGTTGCAGAAGTCTTGGTTCAAAGAATTCTGCAGGTGAATTTCTTGCCTTCTTGTCCCACTATTTGTGTGTGTAGCATGTAGAACACTGCAGTGTGCAAGTTTTTGTTTCATTAAGCATATTTTATTAGATGCTGTGACAATGAAACCTGTTTGGAGCCAAATTGTTGTTGAAATCAAAAGGAAATTATTGATGGAAAGTAAATGATAACTTACACTAATAGGTCTATGAGGTTGAGTTTGGAACAGTGGTAAGACTGTTCTATTGTGACTGAAAGGTCACAATTTCAAATTCAGGAAACAACCTCTTTACAAAAAATATAAGGTTAAGGCTGCATATAAGGATTTATTTACCTCTACCCTCCTAAGTCGGGATTTCATGAGGAGTATTTTTTACACAAATAGGTCTAATAGTCCCTCTCTTAGTTGAAAAATATAAGAGGTCCATACCAACAGCATAACAAATTTGAGTATTTTACTGAAAAAGTTGCATTGTTGCATGAGTTGCATAATTGTTTACAATTTTGATCATATGATTTATGCACTTGAATGTGGATTCTCTGACTTGGCATTTAAGGTATGGAATATTTGGAACTTAATTGGTTATATTTCTAAACATGTCTTTATGCAGGCAAGTGGATAGGGACTGTGACTTTCTAGAACAGGAGAGGATTATGGATTACAGTATGTTGGTGGGTCTTCACTTTAGAGAAACATCATCTAGTGGCACTGTTACACCTTCTGGTCGCAGTTTAGGAACTTGCACCCCAACTGGTTTTGATGATGGAGGACCTCGTCTTTCTGGAGTGGATGTAGATCATGTTATTGCAGATCCTAGTCGGTATGTAGTCAATCAACTCATCCTGACAGAAGTTTAAATTTCTTAATAACTATAGTTTTGATTGAAATAAAAAAGCCGAGCCTAAAACAATGGTAAAATTATTCCTACGTGACTGGAAGTTACGAATCCAGAAAATAATCTCTTTGCAAATTGGGATTTCATTGGGAGTGATTTTTTTATGGTTTGGACTGAAATAATCACAAATCCTACAAGACTGAGCAATTGTTTTCAGTTACTGAGCTATTTTACTGATTCATGATACATGTAGCAGTCCTATGTAACTCGGACCAATGTGATTGTTTAGTTTCCACCAAGTCATTCACTGCTTCTAAATTGATACTTAATACTTTCTTCACCCTACTTTTAAATTTTCCCTAGATTATGTATAAATGCTGTCCCTACACCAGTGGCTTTTTGACCTATTTAAAGCTAATATTTTTTCTCCTTGATTCAACCGTCAAATGATTTGCCAAAATAATGCGGTGAAATGCATGGGGTGTGCGTGTTCAAGCCGCAAGCTTGCCGTGTGTTGCGTTCTGCAAGACACACATCACTCTCATGCGCGTCTTACAAAGAGTGACATGTGGCAAGCATGCCCTGGCTTTTGCATAAGCCACACATGGGGTGATTTTGCAATTTGAACGCCCACACCTCCATGCCAATTTCACCACATTATTTTGACAAACTGTTTGGCTTTTGAATAATATATTTCCCTTTTAGCATTATTATTCAAAAGGCCTACACCAGTACTTAAGCCTTGACTTTATCATACTTTTGATCCTCTCCAATCAAGAAGTGTTTTTCCCTACATTTTCTGAAAATATTTGCTTTGTTTGTTATGTTTCAGGTGGATTCAGTTAGGTATAAACATGCCAGCACGAGCTGAAATGACAGTGCGAAAAAGTAACTGTGACACTCCTCAGCTAGTTGGACAACCAATTGGGGAGTTGTATGAGATTATCATCTTTTTTGGTATCATAGACATATTACAAGACTATGATATTAGTAAGAAGCTTGAGCATGCTTACAAATCAATTCAATATGATGGAACTTCAATCTCTGCTGTTGATCCAAGGCTATACTCAAAACGCTTTCGTGATTTCATCTTCAGAGTTTTTGTAGAGGACACATAAAAGGTGTAGTTTGATGCTAAATGTTCAGCAGCCAGTGGCCATCCATGTATAGTTAAAGGAAATGACAGAGTTCAAACCAGCACATTGATTCTCATACAGAGTTTGGCGACAAAGACACTAATTGGATGGTACTTTGTGATTGATGGGGGAATACACATTTTCTAGAATTTGTTCATTTTATTGTTTATCATCCTCCACCTCCCCCCTTCACTTTGATGGATTTTATTTTTCCTAATAGTCACAAAAAAGGAATGTTGTAGTGTAGATCAATATTGTTTAGAGTTAATTATAGCCTTTTTTTCCAATTGTAAATGAATCAACAAAAGGTGCAAACAACATTGGAAATTATTCTTTTCTGTAACCATTTTTTGTCTCCCAAATGAGGCCACTCTGGGATGTGGACACTGAATTAAAAAAGTACAGAAGATAAGGTGGTAGACAATAGCTTTTTGTGGGCAAAAATATATGATAATCCTTGGTCCTGTTGCATGCTATGGTTTTGTGTCCTTTTCTATGAACAGGAGAACTTTTGTGAAAGTTGTAGGCAGTGACATCTAACAAGGAGGGAATAGGTCAACCATTTTCATTGTTGTTTTTGCCTTTTTATTATTTTGATCTCTCCATGCCTATCAAACAACAGTTTCATAAGTGCTCTTTCAAAGGTCTTTTGTTTTTACTGAAGTTGAATAGCCAGTGTACAGTAAGAGTTTTTACCCCATTCTTTCTATATTTTTGCACAATTCAAATCTTGTGAACACTGCAGTGTCTCATTTAAGTTATAATAATGAAAGCTAAGATGTCATAAAGTTAAGGTATAATTAAAGTAGGCTTTTTTTTTTTGGTAGACTAATTAAAGTAGGTTTTAATAGATCTGTTGTGACTGCAAATCAAAAAATATACACCAACACTTATTTTCATAAGGATCCAGTTCCATATTCTATAATTTTTTTTTTTTTAGGATACGGCTCCGTATCTTAGTGTAAATATGTTTGCTGCAATTTTTTTCATCTGAATTAACAGCAGAAACGATATAATCTACACGAAAAAATAAATAAAATTTTGCTTTTAACGCAACTATGTCCATGTTAATTTACTATTCACTGTTTACTTATTGTATACCATTTTTTGAGCCTGTTTGGATCCTCTTATTTTTAAGCTAGAAGCTACTTATAAGCTAAAGCTAAAAAAAAGAGCTTAAAAAAAGAAACTAAAAGCTGTTTGGAAATTACATAAAAATTTTAGCTTAAAATTTACTTAAAAGCACATATTTCAAGAAAATTATCCCTCTCTATCTTTATCACTCTTCATTTAAAAAAAAAAGCACACAATTCAAGAAAAACATATAAGAGCTTAAAAAAAAGCTCCTCCCAGGAGCTTTTAATTTTCAGCTTTTTTCTTCATTATAGAAAAAAGAGCTTTTCATTATAAGAGCTTTTTCCAAAACCTGTTTGGCCTAGCTTATGTTTATAAGTAGCTTCTAGCTTAGAAAAGAGAGGATCCAAACAGGCACTTTGTTGTCCTCATAGTTTCACTTTTGTATTTATTTATTTTTTTGAGGAAATGCTATATCAGATTATTATAATAATAAATTTCGTTAGTTATTAGGTATTGGCGTATAGCTATAGAATTTAGAAATCACAATTGGCAGGGTTCACGAGCTCTCCACCAATGCTATAAATTAATGTTGTGGTTAGTCTTTTTATGTTCGGCTTTTTTCTTCAATGTTAAGCCCAAGCTCATTGAGGAGTTTTTCAAAAACCTTAAATTCCACCTCCTCTATATATTCATTAGTTGAGGGTGAAGGCTAGGTTAGAAGAGAGAGATTTGATATTTGAGAGAAAAATTGTTTGAGATTTAATAGCAAAGCTTTATACTTTGTATTTGAGAATCTCTATAGAGAGTTTGAGTGAAACATCTCTAGAGAGGTTTGATTATCACCATTGTTGGAGAGGTTGAATTAACCACCACATTGGTGATTCTGATTATTTGTAACCATTATTTTCATAGTAGATTTTTGATCTGAACTAAGTCCCGTGGGTTTTTACTTATTCATTGGAGAAGGTTTTCCCACGTTAAAATTGCTTGTGTTCTCTCACTCTCCTTCTCTCTCTTTCCTATTTGTGTTTTTGATTTTCCGCTGCGCTGCCCGACCTAGTAAAGTTCAGGCCGAGCTATTGCCGAGATCCGAGATCGAGGATCTCATTGATTGACTTTCGCAAAGGCCCCTGAGCCGAGCTTGAGGGAACCGAGTTCCCAACAGTGGTATCAGAGCCAGGTTCGACGGGTTCTGAGGGAGACGAGATGGAGACCAGTGGCATAACCAATGATGGAGATATATTCAAGCTGACCGCAGACAATTTCACCTATTGGAACCAATGATGGAAGATCATCTCCACTGCAAAGATTTACATGAGCCCATTACCCTTGATAAGAGACCGGAAGGAAAAGCCGATAAAGAGTGGCAGATCCAGAGTCGTAAGGCGGTAGCTACGATCAGAAAATATATTGACAAGAGCCTCTTTGAGCACATGTCCGAGTTCACGAACGCGTATGAGTTGTGGACGAAGTCGGAGTCCATGATTCAGAAGAAGACTCCCAGGAACAAAGCACACTTGGTTCGTCGACTTGTGAAGCTGGAATACAAGGATGGCATGAGCATGATAGAACACCTCAACACCTACAAAGGTATTGTGAATCAGCTGTCAAAGGCTGAGATGAAAATTGATGACGAGATGCAGGCCTTGCTACTGTTGAGCTCGCTGCCAGAAAGCTGGGATACTCTGGTGGTGGTGACCTTGAATAATTCGACTCCAGATGGAAAATTGAAGATGGATCTCGTGACAGACAACCTCTTAGGCGAAGAAGCCAGGAGAAGAGAACGAGGTATTTTGAGCACGTCTGAGGCCAACGTTGCTGAGAACAGAGGGAAATCCGACTCCCGGGGTAGAAGCAAAAGCTGGGGTCGAGATCATGATAGAAGAGGAAAATCCAGAGGTCGGTCAAAGCCGAGATATGAGTTGAAGTGCTTTTACTATGGAAAGACAGGTCATAAGAAGCCAGACTGTTGGACCCTGCAGAATGACGATAAGAACGGCTCTGTGAAGCCGGATCAAATTATTCCCAAGAAGAGGGAAGATAAGAGCACCACTGCGGTAGCTGCAAACCCGGATGCCGATATATTCCTCCTTGATGAGGATAATTATTTGAATGTTGCATATGATGACTGCACCTAGATTGTTGACTCTGGTGCCTCCTTCCACGTTACTCCACACAAAGGTTTTTTCTCCTCTTACCGAGGTGGTGATTTTGGAGTCGTGAAGATGGGAAATCAGGTGACCAGCAAGATTGTTGGTGTCGGTGATGTAACCTTGACCACAGATGTCGGATGTCGACTTGTGTTGAAAGATGTGAGGCATGTACCTGACATGCGTTTGAACCTAATATCGATAGGCAAACTTGACAATGTCGGGTTAGTGAACTACTTCGGTAGTGTGAGATGGAAGCTGGCCAAGGGAAACTTGGTCGTGGCCCGAGGTAAGAAGGAAGGCTCCTTGTACGTGATGCAAGGAAAGATTAATGGCGGAGAAGCCAATTCTGTCCGAGATGAACCTAGCTTGGAGCTATGGCACAAGCGCCTCGGCCACATGAGCGAGAAAGGGCTCCAGATCCTGAACAAGAAAGGATTACTGACCGGGTTGAAAGGCCAAGCGTTGGAAAGTTGCACGCACTGCCTAGCTGGAAAACAGCACCGGGTTTCATTTGTGAGACCGGATCAACCCAGACGACGTTGGTATATTCTTGACCTCGTCCATACTGATGTCTGCTCCATGTCGGAAAGATCCCTTGGAGGAGCTCAGTACTTTGTTTCATTTATTGATGACCATTCCCGCAAAATGTGGGTATATTTATTGAAGTCTAAAGACCAGGTACTCCAATCCTTTAAAGAATTCCATGCAATGGTTGAAAGGGAGTCTGGCAAGAAATTGAAGGTGGTCTGATCTGACAATGGTGGTGAGTATTTCAGCCCATTTGATGCATACTGCAGAGCGGCCAGGATCCGACTTGAGAAGACGCCCCCCAAAACTCCACAGCTGAATGGACTTGCTGAGAGGATGAACAGGACTATTGAAGAGAAGGTCCAAAGCATGTTATCCAATGTCAGATTGCCGAAATCATTCTAGGGAGAAGCCGTCAGAACTGCTGTTGATTTAATCAACCTCTCACCATCATGGCCACTTGAAGGAGAAATTCCAGAAGAAGTCTGGACAGGTCAGAAGCGGCCTATAATCAACTGAAGGTGTTTGGATGCCGACCCTTCGTGCATATCTCTAAAGATGAAAGGGAAAAACTCAATGCGAAGACTAAAGAATGCATCTATCTTGGTTCGCCGAGATGTGAGTTCAGGTTTCGACTTTGGGATCCAATCAATAAGAAGATAGTGAGAAGCCGAGATGTGATCTTTCTTGAAGATGAGAACATTCATGACATCTCGAAGCCCAAAGTCCGGGTTACTGTCAGACGTGAAGAACCCATTCCTCCTGTCCGAGCTGAAGCAGGGGGAGAAAATGAAGAAAATGATGACCAGCAACATGCTGATGATGACCAAGACACTGAGGTCTGAGTTGATGATGAGATCCGGGATGAGAATGATGAACCGGGTTCTCAAGCTGAAGAACAGCCGAGATATCCAACTCGAGAAAGAAGACCCTCTATAAGATACCCATATGATGAATACACCGTTGTTGCTGAAGACAGTGAGCCTCAGAGTTATGATGAGGCTGTAACGAGCTCAGAGAAAGAAGAATGCGAAAAGGCAATGCGAGACGAGATGAAGTCTCTGCACGAGAATCAAACTTATAAGCTGACCGAGTTGCTTGAAGGAATACGAGCTTTGAAAAATAAATGGGTCTACAAGATTAAGAATGAAGAGAACGGACAGAAGCCGAGATACAAAGTCCGGATTGTAGTGAAAAGCTGCAATCAGAAGAAGGGAGTAGACTTTGAGGAGATTTTTTCTCTTATGGTGAAAATGACCTCGGTCCGAACTGTGTTAGCCATAGCGGCTTCGATGGACCTCGAGGTAGAACAAATGGACGTGAAGACGTCATTTCTTCACGGTGATTTAGAAGAAGAAATATATATGGAGCAACCTGAAGGGTTCCGAGCTCCAAACCAAGAAGACTTGGTATGTCGGTTGAAGAAGAGCGTCTATGGCTTGAAGCAAGCACCTCGGCAGTGGTACAAGAAGTTTGAATCATTCATGACTGATTATAAGTTTGAGAAGACAGAAGCCGACTACTGCGTATTTGTGAAGAGGTATGAGGCCAGAGATTTTTTGATATTGTTGTTATATGTTGAGGACATGCTTATTGTAGGGAGAGACAAATCGAGGATAGCCGCCCTGAAGAAGGCGTTGAGCTCGTCATTCGCAATGAAGGACCTCGGCCCTGCAAAGCAGATTCTCGAAATCAAGATCATCCGAGATAGACAAAAGAAGCTACTGTGGCTGAGTCAAGAGAAGTATATTGAGAAGATTCTGAAGAGATTCAGCATGGACAAAGCCAAAACAGTGAGCACCCCCTAACCGGATACATAAAGCTGAATCAGAAGAAATGTCTGAGATCTGATGAAGACAAAGATGAGATGATGAAGGTCCCGTACCAATCCGCCGTCGGAAGCTTGATGTATGCAATGGTTTGCACTAGACCCGACTTGGCGTATGCTGTTGGAATGGTAAGCCAGTATCTGTCAAACCCCAGCAAAGAGCACTGGAAAACAGTGAAGTGGATCTTCAAGTACCTCCGAGGTACGACCGACTTAAGTCTTCGATTTGGAGAAGGCAAAGCCGAGTTGCAAGGCTACTCAGATTCTGATTTAGGGGGAGATTCCGACTCGAGGAAGTCGACGACGGGATACATGATGAGATTTGCCGAAGGAGCTGTCTCTTGGCAATCAAGACTTCAGAAGTGTGTTGCACTATCGACAACAGAGGCTGAGTACATTGTCGCTACTGAGGCAAGCAAAGAGATGTTGTGGATGAAGAAGTTCCTCATGGAACTTGACTATGATCAAGACAAGTACGAGCTGGGTTGTGACAATCAAAGCGCAATCCATCTTGCGAAGAATTCGACCTATCACTCCCGTACTAAGCATATTGATGTGAGGTATCACTGGATCCGGGATGTGGTGGAAGGTGGAGAGCTCGAACTCGTCAAAGTGCACACTGACCAAAATTGGTCCGACATGATGACAAAGCCGGTTCCAGCAAGGAAATTTGAAGACTGCTGTGAAGGAGCCGGTTTGATGCTGAAGCCGACGCATTGAAGTCGGAGGGGGAGATTTGTTGGGCTCCCTCCTTCAATGCTAAGTCCAAGCCCATTGAGGGGTTTCCCAAAAACCCTAAACCTTGAACCCTAAATTCTACCTCCTCTATATATTCATTAGTTGAGGGTGGAGGCTAGGTCAGAAGAGAGAGATTTGATATTTGAGAGAAAAAATGTTTGAGATTTGATATCAAAGCTTTATGCTTTGTATTTGAGAAATCTCTAGAGAGATTTTGAGTGAAACATCTCTAGGGAGGTTTGATTATCACCATTGTTGGAGAGGTTGAGTTAACCACCACATTGGTGATTCTGATTATTTGTAACCATTTTTTTTATAGTAGATTTTTGATCTGGACTAGGTCCCGTAGATTTTTACTTCTTCATTGGAGAAGGTTTTTCCACGTTAAAAATTGCTTATGTTCTCTCTCACTCCTTCTCTCTCTTTCCTATTTGTGTTTTTGATTTTCCGCTGCGCTGTCCGACCTGGTAAAGTTCAGGCCGAGGTATTGCCGAGATCCGAGATTGAGGATCTCATTAACTGACTTCTGCAAAGGCTCCTGAGCCGAGCTTGAGGGAACCGAGTTCCCAATATTTTAGCAATCAATAAGTCCCACATAACTTTTAATCGTTTGCATCAGAATGAGAATTTCACAGCGAGTTTTGCAACAAACACAATTTTTGAATAAAAGTTTACAATCATAAAATATTGTATTCATAACTTAACTTTTAATCAAAATCAAGTTAACAGAATCAAGTTTGTTCTATGTATTCCTCTATCCGTAGAGGGTATTCTTGTTCTTATTTACGGTGATAATTATATGTCTCATGATCAAGGATATTTGAGATTTTTTGCTTATATCAAAATTTATCAAAAGCTAATTTTGTACACTCTAATCAAAATCAGCATCATTATTTGTTATCTTAAATTAATGGGTTCTTTTTACACTATTACCGATATGAAAAAAAATAGTATTCAATTGTCAACTGTTACTATTAGAAATAAGATTGACGACGGATTCAAGCAATAGTACATGATTTCATAAAATCGTATGATTTTTTCGATCTAAACAAAACAGATTTTTCATAAATTTAGTTCAATATGTTCTATTCGATAAGGGTAAAGGGTTGATAGATGAAATCAAATAAAAAATAAAAAATAAGAAAAAAAAGCTTTTGTTAAAGTGGACAAAAAAGTAATTATCTGTGAAATTAATGTCCAAATAGGGAGCTATAACTAGGGGTGTAAATAGGCTGGGCTGGGCTGGGCTTTGGCCATTCTGGCCCAAGCCTACGTCAAAAAAAAGTCAGCCTATCTGGCCTATTGGCCTATTAAAGGCTTTATTTGTAGGCCAAGCTCGACCCATTTTCAAAAATAAGAAAGCCTGACATGGCCTACAGGCCTTGTAGGCCTCCCACTATATATACTAAGCAAAAAAAATAAATGTATAGAGCAAAGAAAGTTCCATTCATGCATACACTAGTACTTCTCATAAGAAAAAAAATGATAAATAAGAAAGAGTCAACATAATACCTCAGCTCTAGAATGTATATCATAGAGGAATAGAGTCGAAGAAATGGGAAAAATAAGAAAAATACAATTACTGGATGCTGAAATAAAGTCTACAAGAGAATGTCATTCATCTAAAAATCTTTAAACCACCATCAAGACAAGGGAAAGAAGATTATTATTGAAAGATCTTCATCAGTAACATCATAATCCAGCAAGGTACCCATTGTTCCATGGTATTAAGCTGCAACAGCATGTAAAATTTGGAGACATTATACAAGTTTTTCTTTCACAAAATAAAATAGCACAAAAAGTAAGAGATTTTGGTATTTGGTACTTTGTGTCTTTGTCACATAAAATAATAATAATATATATTTTATTTTAATAAATTAAATAGGCCAGCCTACAAGGCTGTAGGCCGGGCTTGACAAAATTGGCCTATGGCCTATTTATTAAAAAAGCTTTTTTATAAACCTAAGCCTACTCTACTTTTCTGAAAGGCTGGGCCTGAGCTGGGCTCAATGTAGGCCGAGCCGTAGGCTGGGCTGGGCCAGCCTGGCCCATTTACACCCCTAGCTATAACCATGTCATTAATGACCAAAACAAAAAGTAAAAAAAGAAAGAGAGGGGGGGGGGGGGGGGGGGGAAACCATAACTCATTTAGTCATCAACTCACATATTATATGGGTATAATATATAATTCGATATAACAAGTCTATCCTTTTTATAATGTTAATAACTTTTTTCTACTTCGTCCTAAAATAATTAGGGAATTTATTTCTCAAAAAATCTTATTGTACTACTTTTTCCAAACAAATTACGGACAAATCTCTCATTACTTTTTTTTTCTTGTGTGAATTAAGTTTTAGTTTTACGCCATCGAAGGTGATACATCAATTTGTTCCGTCATTTTCATATCACATTTCCTGAAAACTTTTTAGCGTAGACTTATCATCAGATGTATTGTTTTTTTTGTCTTAATTGACTTTTGTTTTGGTCATTAATGACTTGGTTATACCTCCCAATTTGGACCACAAATTCACAAAAGCTTTTCTATGATCGTGAAAACCAATAATGTAAGGATGATAAGTTTTTTACACGATCCCTTAACATGAATACGATATAGATGATTCATTTTCAAATCGTGTTATGTTTGTATTAGCATAAATTAATATAAAAAAATTATGTTGTGTTACATGTTATCCACAAATACAAAATTGATGTGTTAATATTTTTGTAAGTTACTTGAGTCTATCTTATCTGTCGTGTATGTTAACCCAGTTGATAATTTATTTATGTCATGTCATAATAATCATCAAAATAAGTAATTTATGTTTGTATCAACGGTTTTAACCCGTTTTCAAATTTGTGTTATGTCATATTAAATACATTTGTGTTTGTGTAAAAATTCCATCCTATCATGTCAATCCAAATTATCACCCTAATGTTCAGTTGATATTGATGTAAAGAACCATTTCAATTCAAAACCTTAAGATGTTGGATGAAGACTTTTTTAATGGTTTATATTATTCTCTAACACATCTCGAACTCATGATTTTATGGTCACTTAAGCTCTGATATCATGTAAAAAAATTATTTCAACCCAAAATCTTAAGATATTGAGCGAGGACCTTTTTAATGGTCTATATTATTTTCTAACATATTGAGATCAAGTTAAAAAATTTAATTAAGCAGTGGCTATAAAATCCTGCAACATCAATGCCACTATCTGCTGTAAGGAATTTAACGGGATCTCAGCTTTATATGCACATAAACGTTTTTAGAAGAGAAATTTACACAAGTAAAGACCATTTAATATATATGGTCAGTTTTTCCAGCAGAACTGCAGAATGAATTGCCTTCCTTTGGGGGTGGGTTCATGAAACTGATTCATCACCTGTAATTTGCATACAAAAGGTTAAGATATTGTTAATCCTCACCACATTCTGTTATACAATAGAGGAATAAAATAATCGAAAAAAATAACAGCAATATAAATAAACTATAACACTTGGCCACAAGCCAACCCTTCCCCATCAACTTTCTTTCATTACCTTAATAAGCATGTTCCCTTTGATCTTTTCACTCTATCTTTTCCAAGACATTTCACTCTTATAGCAACTATGGGAACTAGGACAAGCATATTTACAAGACAAAGTTGGTTGCTATATTGAGCAAACTATCTTGTGAGTACTTAACCTTCCTCCAATAATTTGATGTGCAAGATGGGGGGAGTAACCAAATTGATGTTCTCTTTTCATTCAAGAAAGGTAATAGATAATAAAAAAAAAGTGGGTGACATGGGGTGGGGGGGCATACAGATTGCACTGCAAAAAAAGACACTGTGATGTCTTATCCTTCATTAAGGTTGAAGTTAACCCAAACTTGAAATGAATGAGGTGAATATAAACATCCCATCAAACAAATTGTGCCGTAAAATGGTGGCAAGCACAAGGAAGATGTCTCTTATGAATGGCATGAAATTGTGTTCTCTTTTGTTGCTATTTATTGCATTATACCCATAAATGGCTATAAGAAAATAGTTACACCTATGAGACGTGTCATTCTATGGAATATGGAAAGATGAATCAGAAGAGCATTCCAAGTTCCAAAAAAAATAGAAGTGCAAAGTGAAAAGTGAAAACAAGAAAAGAACGATGATGAGGGAATATGTTAATATGTGTATATGTGTGGTACAATTATCTTCATTAAATTTCTCATTGATGCAATTTTCCACCTTAAATATTTAAATGTCTCATCAATTTATAACACTATGAACGTAAATTATGTTAATTAAAAGCTTAAATAAATTTTTAAAAAAAACGTACGCTTTTCTTTTACTTTTAACTTAAAGATATAAATGTTGAATTGGATTATTAGAGATGTAATAAGATGATAAAAGCAGACAAAACAATGCCACTAGACGAAAGTGGTTGATAATTAAAGCATAGAACTTTTGGATGTGGTTGACAATGTGGATTGGTAGTGGAAATGTAATACACACTCTTAATGGACATTCAAAAATGCACGATTTCTTCTTTCTAGTTGTCCTTTGTTTTTCCAGAGTGACATTTTTAAAGTGACTCTTAAATCCCCTCTTTATGTTAACCGTTCATATGAAATAATAAATGCATGAATTGAATGCTTTGATATTTCGTATGCAATTACAAACTGTTCTTTTACCCTTCCTATGTAGATGCTGTGTATTCCTTTTTCTCTTTTATCCTTTTTCGCTCCATAATTTTATTTATACATCGTAATTTTACGGGGAAGGATATTGTGACAACCAAGTTGTGTTACTACCAAGTGACTACCAATTAATCTCACCGTTAGATCGATTATGTTGATCCAACGGTTATATTTATTTGCATCTTTGTATGGTTATGATTTCTTATATTTAAAGTGAAAGCATTAAATATGGGAAATCATTTTCACTTTAAATATAGAAAATCATAACCATATAAAAATAGAAATAAATATAAAGTATTAAATTTGGAAAACTATGACCATACAAAGATGCAAATAAATATAACCGTTGGATCAACATAATCGATCTAATGGTGAGATTAATTGGTAGTCACTTGGCAGTAACACAACTTGGTTGTCACAATATCCTTCCCCTAATTTTATATCTTTTTCTTTTTTTAAAAGTAAAAGATAGGAAAGGAAAAGGGTAAAAATGGAGTGTATGAATAACTTTTTTTTTTTTTTTCTTCTTTGTTATTCTCATGATTTGTTCACTGCTAATAACTCAATTCATTGATGAAATGCTACCGTCTCAAACTTCTATATATTGAAGTCATGAAATACAAGAAATGCTTAAGCTTTTGCTTGCCAATGAACAATTGTGTGAATTTTTCACTAATCCCCTGAAACTTCCTCTAGTGCAAACAAAACAAAATCCCTGGGAAGCCAAGAATCAACACATAAAAGAGTACAGTTACCTAAACACAATTACATACACATCACCTCGCATATGCAGAGTTTTCACCATCTGATTATACTAGCTATTTTTTGCACATTTATATTTTGATTCTGCCACATTCCCGGATGCAAAGTGATTTACTTCAAAGAGAAGTGCAACTAGCATTTTTCCACATGAAAATATCAAAAAGTGAGTTTTTCTTTTTTGTTTGACAATGCTGGTGAAGAATGACCAATTTAAACAACATAATCAATAGGGAACATAATGTTACTTTGAATTAATCTCGGTCCAATTTTGTACCTCTTAAGCAATCTTCAGCTAGCAGAAGCAGGGTAGGCACTATTGGTTGGAACCTCAATTGCAGAAGAAATTTCCCTATTCTTGCCACTGCAATTGTTTCCCAATTGCAGTTCTGAAACACAAGGAATTGCATTTGCATCTTTCCCATCAACACCATGATCATAGAGAAACCCTTTGAACACATGGCCACTAATATGAACCGTGGCCAAATACGCAACTTCATCTTCACCATTGCCAATAGCAGAGACTCTATGGCACCTAAACACAGCAGGTGCACGAACATGACCTGGTAAACACTGCTTGAAGCCAGCATCTGCAATTCAAGAGAACCTTTCAAATTTAACCACCCAATTTCAGTGCATAATTCATATGGTGCTTATTTTGGTCATCAATTATAACAATATCAATTTATTCTATCAAATATCTCCAATTAGTTTTAATAGTACAAAATTGAATGCATATAATAAGGGATAACAAATTTAATATTCCATTATAAATAAAGGACCAGCGTGACATCTAACATATTTGTTTGACAAGGAAAATAGGAAGTGAGAGAAAAATGTTGAAAATGAAAACACCTTGGTGACAAAAGCTAGAAGCTAAGGTCTTTGGTGTGTTACCATTAGAATTGGAACTAAGAGAAGTGGCAGTGGCATTTTGTGATGACCCCACTAAAGTTTTTGGCCTCTTGGTTCCAGAAGAACCACTTTCACCCAGGGCACCACCACCACCATCACCGGCAACCACCGCTATCTCCCGCTCCCGCCGGCGAATTGAAGGAATCCACGTGCTCTTCACGTGAGTGTTGCAGTCATATCCACGTCCCTTGCAACAAGTCCTGCATCTTCTAAAGATGCAATCTTTCTTTGCCCTGTTACCACAATCTTGACACACTCTGAAGTCAGCACCATAAACCCCGTTTTCTTCATTCTCCATCCCAAGCTTGTGGCTTTCATCAACATCCACGTTGATCACACCCTTTTTTGGAGGATTCACTTCTGGGCACATCGTGAGGTTCCAATAGTTGTTGTTGTTGTTGTTGCCACACTCTTGAACCTCATTGTTTTGAGGCTGTGGCATGCAAGGAGTGGCAGTTAAGAGTGGAAAAATGCCAAAACCAACACTGAGAGAAGCTGGTGAAGGGAGAGGAAGGTTTGAACTTTGATCTGCTGAAATGGGTTGGCCATGGTGTTGGTGTTGGTGTTGGTGTCGGTGTTGGTGTTGGTGTTGATGAAGAGAAGGGGTTGGAGCTATGAGAACTAGGTCTCTAAGGCCTAACATGCTCATCGGAACAAGTTACAAGCTCTGAGATTGAGTTTTTTGTTTATTGGGAAAAGGGTGTCGTGTTCTTCATCTGATTCAGTTGTAGTTGAATGTTTAGATCTTATATAGAGAGAATGAGAACAGAACCCGAGTTTCCATTTTTTGATGCAAATGTGTGAACTATATTTTGAATTTTTAAGAGAAAAATAGAAAAAGGTAAAAGTAAAATATGTGATCTGATTTATCTTTTGATTAGTTGCATTGAAAAAGGGTGATTTTTTTTGGGTACTAAGGGCTCTATACTGCTACAGGTTCTGACACTGAAACTCCACTAACAGATTCTTGGATTGGTAAGGATGTGTAATTATTATTGAAATATGTGCTACCAAGGCAATATTTTTGTGGCTGCATTTGTAGGTGAAGGCCTATGTTTCTTCTTGCACGTTTTTGTTTTGAATTCATTTCTAGATAAGAGTCATTATGGCAAATGTTTTGTTGCAAATGGAAGAAAGAGAATTAGGAAAAAGCTAAAAAAAACAAAATAGGCTTTCCATTTTGAGATAACAGAAACAGCTACGATAAGTAAACTGATTTGGTGTTTTATTCTTGAATTTCCTTTCATATTCCATGAAATACCCATTTATTTAATCTTGTAATACTTGTATAATTTTCAGAAAAAAAAAAGTTCTTTATGTAAGTTGGAAGAAGAATTTTTTTGGCCTCCACATCACTCATCATGTGACAGAACTTAGAGTCTATTTGGTGTGATGTATAAAGTCTGATAGTATAAATTTATATTATACGTTATGACATTTTCAGTTGTTTGGTGTGACCATCATATAGTATAAGCTTATACAGCAGGACTCCTTTATACATTAAAATGATGTAAAACTTAAACCGGCCTAGGAGTGGTGGATTAAACCTGATAAGGGGTTGATATATTAATATTACTTACAAGTACAATTTTCAAGAACTAATATATCATTTTAATATTTATATATTAAAATAATTTTTTTAATATATTAATTTTTAAAATATTGGAGGATATTATTTTTATACAATATCATACCAAACGCTGGATAGTATTAAAATTTAATCAAGTCTTATACTATTAGACATTATACTATCCGACATTATCTTATACTATGCACCAAAGATGCCTTAGATTTTAATGGGCTTAAGCCAAACTTGAGTTGACATTATATGAATGATGTGAAGGAAAATAATCTTTTTTTCCTCCTATACTAAATAAGAATTTTTCTTTATTTTTAATCCATCATAGTTAGATCAAAATGGGATACTTATCGTCTTTACTAAATGGAAAAGTGTTTCTCTTCTCATAAAAAATAAATTTATATTCTATAATTCCAAAAAAAACAAAAAAATATTTAAGAATTGGAAAAAAAATCTAAAGCATTTTGAGAAAATTGATATTACAATAAAAAGGAAATTTTTGTATCGTTCTGTACTATTATTTTAAATTCCATGCATTTGTAATTTTTTACTCGAATTTATTCATCTAATTGATTTTTTATTTTTTTTCCCATTTTCTAATTTTAAAAAATGGAGCATTTTTTAACCTTAATTTGAAGTGGCTTGTTCATTTTCATAATTTTGAGAAATATACACACTGACACTATGAGTGAGATATTTCGACCAAAGTAAATTTAAAACAAAAAAACACACACAGAGAGAACAAAACATTTATCCCTTTCAATAATCACGGAGAAATAAATAAATAAGACACACTAGTACGTAACTTTTGAAATGTTAAAAATGTCCTTTTCCATGACTTTTGGTTTTTTTCGTCAAAAAAGTTACTTTCTATAAGCATTTTTTGTAATTATAAAAATTAATCTCTAATTTAAAAGTCACAGAGTACAATATAGTTGAATCAAGAAAATTGTGTTTACTTATAGGCTAAAAAACTTCTCCTGTCATTGTAAAAATCATAATTTTCTGCTACTATTATATTAAAGGAAAATTATACTCTTATCTCACAAGAGATTCATCTCTCATGTTACCCTCGCATAAAAAAATGTATCTTTTTTTTTTTTTTTAAATTGGTAGACCCCACTTCATTTATTTCACAATAGAAGACAATTTCTCTCGTACTACATGAGAGAAGTAAAGCCCTACATTAAAACATGGCTTTTTTTTTACATGGTGCTGTAAAAAAAAGCCTTCTACTGTCACTAAAGAAGTATAATGCCCTTACTTATATAAATGAAAAGGATATTGCAGTTAAATTGATATATTAAAGTTGGAAGAGTCTAATTAACCCTATATATATATATATATATATATATATATATATATATATATATATATATATATATATATATATATATTTATGGGGAAGGATTCTTTGACACCAGTGTCAAACTTTGAAATTTGACACCAAGTCTTAACCGTTGATTTTCGTCAATTAATAATTATCATTTATTGAGAATTACACTTATTAATTAATCATTAATGCCAATAAATGATAACCGTTGATTGGCGGAAATCAACGGTTAGGATTTGGTGTCAAATTTTAAAGTTTGACACCAGTGTCAAAGGATCCTATCCCATATATATATATATATATATATATATATATATATATATATATATATATATAGCCGCTTTACGTACAGTAATTATAGATGTATGATTATGATTATTCACATTTAATGCTTTCATCTTTTGTATGATTATAATTCCACATACTTCATGTTTTCAAGTATATATATGGCAAGTATTTAATTGTTACACACTGCAAAAATATAAATTTCATATATATATATTCTATCTTCTATTGAAATATCCTTTACTCCTTGAACAAAGGAAAAAATTTACTCTCTTTTTATACATTATCCCAAAGTGACTATTGAAACATTAATTTAACTCAATCACGTATTTAACAAGTAACATCATTGTTCTAATTTTAATTCTTTCACATGAATCCTTTCAATCAGACTATAAAACGAATTAAAAAAAAATTGAATTATTTGGAAGAGCTTTCTAGCCTTAACAATGCTCCATTAATGCTTGTGGGAATACATTAGTGAAAAAACAAAACAATTTTAAAAAAAGTGAATGATTTCAATTTTTATAATTTATTGCTCTTTTAGTCATTTAAGAAGAATTAAATTGTATTCAATTGTCTCCTAAAAAAATGGATTCAATTAACTTCAATTGGTTTAGTTGGAGATGCTATGTGATGCATGTCTAAATACTTGGTCACGTGTTCAACTTTGCATAAATATGCATTAAATTCATATTTAAAGCAATAAAGCTCTTAAATTATTCTAAAATATATACATTATAACATTCTCGTACTATTTTCCTGGTTGAGTAAATCCCGTACTTTGCAAAGTGTATTTCAACTTATTGTTTTTCTATTTTTTTTAAATCTTATTGTTTTTTAATATTTCGCGCTAATTACATTTTTCTATTTGAGTTTATGTACTACAGCTACCAAGTAGATATTAATTTAATCAATTGTTCACCGGATTACAATAACAGGCGCGGCCATTTTTATTTTTATTTTTATGATATCAGAATATATTAATTATTATCATTCCCATCTCATATACGGTTGGATAGGATCTATTGACACAAGTGTCAAATTTAAAGTTTGACATCTTTTTTAAGAGTCATTAGATAAAAAAAAATCAACGACTCTAATTTGTAAGCATGTGACACCATTAATCTTTTTTCATTTAATGAATCTCAAATGAGATGTCAAATTTTAAATTTAATATTTATGTGAAAGGATGCTACCCCTCGTATATATATTTTTCGTGATATGCTATATTAGTTTCAAAATAAGAAAAGATAGTACTTACCTTTGTTGCTAAGGTGACAAAAATGAAATAAAAATCTCAGCAAATAATCATTATAGTTTGAACACAATCCTTGACAATCTTCCTAATTCATGATGAAATAACTAATTAATTGGACCATCATTTACAATCGCAAGTGACTAAGTTAAATTCCTAAAAAAATCCGAAAAATTATGAAACCATAAAAAAAAAGTACTAACATTTGATGGTTGATCAACTGTGCTAATCTTAATGTCATTAAATTTGGGGACACGGTTAGGTAAGCATCACCGAAGGTTTCTAATACTGCAATTACTTAAAATAATAATAAAAATGAAAAAAGGGTTAGGGGGACCAACCTACCGTCTATAAAGCACCATAGAGAGTCTATGTAGGTCAAGATCAGAGCCTAACCCTAATTGCCCTATAGATTTGCCTTGTTGGAAATAAAAATAGCCCACTATAGCCCTATATAACCCTAGCCTAGGTACCTTATTAGTCATTCCACTGCACAAAAGTTGGCCCTCTTTTCTTGTGTAGCCAACAAGACTGACAATGATGTGGCATAATGAGGTTTTTCTTTACCTAATTATTTAACTCTTTTTGTTTTTTATATTTTGGCCTTATTGGATCAACAAAGTGTACATGAAAAAAAAAAAAAAAGAACTTCAAAGTTAGTGATTTTTAAAATAAACAAATAAAAATATGTTTATTTTTAAATTATGTTAATAACTTAAAAGTATACTTTATTAAATTTACTATGAGTATATCCTTATTAATTTATCTTAAAAGACAAACTCATTTTTAAAAAAATTGTATTTTATAATAAATATTTTCTGGCGGCGATATACTGATAGAATATGTTTGCCACTGCATTTATGCTCGTCTATTTAATAAGGGAGTAGATTCTCTTACGTGAAAAAATGATTATGTAATCATATTATTTGATCACAATCATTTATTTAAAAATTATATATTTTTTACTCTCTTATATCATCATTAATAAGTGATTGTGATCAAATAACATGATCACATGACCACTTTTTTACATAAGAAAATCCATTGAGGCGTTTGGTACAAGATATTTTGTAAAATTTTCAAAAAACTGAATTTTTTAAAATTTTTAATTTTCAAATATTATCGTAAACTGAATATTTTATCATATTTCTAAAAATTGAGATTTTCGGATAAAAAGAAAAATTTCCCTTACCAAATGCGTTAGTGTATCTTATCCTTATCATCAATTTTTCTCCTATATTTCTTCCGTCTTTTTTTTTTTTTTTGATAACACTATTTCTTCGGTCCTTATCTCTCTTTTCCTTTTTTGATAAACAACGTCTTTGATGTTTTCTTTGAAGACTCATCATGAAACAACACAATAAAAAGATGACCAAAATATCACGGATTTAAGTTTGAAAAAAAAATTTATATAAAAATAATATATATGATAATAAAATTGCATATAATTAACCTTCATTCCTACCCTCTAAAGTCATAGAACCTCGTGCACTAGAATTTACTCTTTACAAATTGCATACTTTACAAATTTTATTGCAAAAGATGCAGAATTGATTAAAAAAGTTAGAGGATAACCGGTATAAAGGCAATATGTATTTTAATTATAATTATCAGTGTTGAAAAATTATATATAAGTAGTTATTTTTATAAAATCTTACATTTAATTTTAACCGTTTATACATTATATGATTGTAATTTATTAAATTACATTTATTAATAAATTATAATCATCCAATATGCAAAAATCAACTATTAAAATTGAGGGTAAAGAATATCTGACTTCGTATGTACTAAATGTCAGTTTAAAATGACACGTAAAATAACATCTTCCTCTTTTTATTTAATTAAAAAAAAAAAAAAAAAAAAAAACTTGCGTTGTTGTGACATTGGCAACTGGCAACATTTAGAGATATTCAAGATATTCATTTAGAGATACACAATTACCCAATTCCTCCCGAACCTTATCCATTTCCCACCACTCCCATACATACTTTTCTCTTAATTTCAATGAATCTAATTATGTCATTTATTATATTTTTTATTTTACATTTATTGTTTATTATTTATGCTAGTCATGCCATTTATATTTCTATTTGTTCTTTAGATATATTATAGAATTTGATCTCAATTGTTAAATGCGTTAAATTATGACATAACATGAAAGATACTAGAACCTATGATGAATTGAGAGGCCAATATCTCCACTTTACTTGTGACACTTTTAACTATGCAAATTTTTCATCATTGTCTTAGTCATAGAAAGAAAGTTCCGAGTGGAATATCCTATTTCTGTAATACATATTAGTGTATGACATCTTCTCAATACTCTTAAAAGGTAACTACTTTCTAACATGTCTTTAAATTGTAAATACACAACTAATCTTTACAGGTCCCATATTGATTATCTATATAATTAATGTGAAGTTTATAGAGCTTTGAACATTTTTATCCTTTGAGCTAACTTTTGAGGTAATGATTTCAAGGTCAATAAAAATTGATATTTTTATTGAGAATTGAGGCCATAAAAAGGATTACTTATAGGCTGAATTAAGGTGACATACCTCCTAAAGGGATGTTGTATTGAATACTATCGGCCCTTAAAAAGGTGGCAATATTACAAGTCTCACATTGGTTACATATACAACTAATATGGCCTTTATAAGGTATTGGATACTCTCACCATTTGGCCTCAAGGTCGAAAAGGAAGGAGAAAGTTTTACTTATGTCTTTTACTTGTTTGTGAGTTTAAAAAAATAAAAGAAGGAAATAATTTTTTTTAGTAAAACCATCCAATACCCTTCTCCCCCCTTAAAATTAAAATTCCCTTAATTTAAGAAATTTGAAGGGAATTTTTAACTCCAAGGAAAAAAATACTCTTTATTTTTCTTCCATTTTTTTTCCTCTCTCCCATTTTGATCTCCCTTTGGCACAGACTCAAAGAAAGTAACATCCTCCGACATAAAAGAGCGACGGAGACTGGGAGAGTAACACCGATAACCTTTTTGTGTTCGGGTGTAACCGAGGAACACACATTTATGGGATTTGGCAGACAGCTTGTCACGATTGAGACCGAGTTCATGGACAAAACAATTAGAACCAAAAATACGAAGGGGTAAGGAATGTAAAGGCTAATGGGGAAACAAGATAGAACAAGATAGAGTATGGTACCTGGTTACCAAGGACAGAGGAAGGCATGCGATTAATGAGATAGCATGCGGTGAGAACAATATCACCCCAAAAGCTGGTAGGAACATTTCCATGAATTAATAGTGTCCGAGTTGTTTCAATAAGATGACGATTTTTTCTTTTAGCAACCCTGTTTTCTTGGGGGGTGTGCACACATAATGTGTGGTGAAGAATGCCATGAGAGGCCATGGATGATTGAAATGGTTGAGACAGATACTCATGAGCATTATCACTACGAAAAGTACGGACAGGAATACCAAATTGAGTAAAAATTTCATGATAAAACTTTTGAAATATGGAGAACAACTCAAAGCAGTTTTTCAATAAAAATAACCAAATGTTTCGAGAATAATCGTCAATAAAGGTAACAAATTATCTATAACCTCGAGTTGATTCAGTATGACTGAGTCCTCAAACATCAGAGTGAACCAAACTAAAAGGAGAGGAGGCACGATAATTGACTCTATCAGGAAAAGAACTGCGAGTATGTTTCCCGAATTGACATGATTCACATTGCAAAGTAGGCAGCTTGGACAAACGTGGCACCATCTTCTGAAGCTTTGTAAGACTAGGATGACCCAACTAAGCGTGAATAGTAAGTGCAGAATCTAATACATAATGAGCATGAGAGGAGCTGGAGAGCAAGTAAAGGCCATTGGACTCAAATCCACCGCCAATTGTGCTCCCCGAATTTCGATCCTGTAAAACAAAAGATTTTTAGGTAAAAGAAATGAGACAATCAAGAGAACGTATTAAACGGCTAATGGAAAGGAGATTAAATGGTGAACCAGGAACATATAGCACATTATCAATAATAATGGAAGGAAAGAGATGTACTGTTCCAATCCCATAAGATTGAACATGGGACCTATTAGCCATAGTGACAGCAGGCAAATAACCAGAGGTAGAAAGAGAGGAAAACAAAGATTTATTACCAGAAATATGATCAGAGGCACCAGAATCAAGAACCCAATGACCAAATGATGAACTTTGAGTGAAACCAACAACCTATTACCTGTATGCACAACAGTAGCAATGGAACCAGGGATCGTGAGCCGAGAAATATCTTGAGGAAGGATAAATGAGTTAGAATCAACCATGGATCAAGAACAATTTGCTGAAACAAAGATGTCGTGAACAGTAATGGAAAGAGGAGAAATGCTTCGAAAGGGCCGCAACAGACTCGAAACCACAAGGTAAGGATCGATCTGAACATGGAAGGAGAGGGCGATCCTAACGGAGGAAGCCGCACGTATGTTTCACGTGTGTGAGGGTGCGTCAGTGGGAATTTAGGAGCGGGCCTTGGACAGAAAGAACTGCCTCCTTGTGACGATAACAACTGTGGGTGGCTCGCTGGAAAAAGTTCTTGAAAAGTTATTGGTGGCGACAGTCAACGACAGTCAAATGGTGGTCCACGGTGCTGGCAACCTCTAATGACGGTGGGTCTTGTGGCATTGGGTAGATCGGCTTCTTCTGAGTTCGTTGATGTGCTTTTTGATCAAAATAGCCACCGAAAAACTTTTTCGGTGGAGGACAGTGGTAGCAGACGGTGGCCGGAAACTGACAACGGTGACAATTTCCGGGAAGACTTTTACTCGGTAAATAGTAGGTCTACCAGAAAGATGCGGATCTTGTTAGGCTCTAGATACCATGTTGAATATCAAGAACAAGAAGATTTATAAATAATCCGTGTGTTTCAACTACACAACGGAGAGTCTATTATATAACTTAAAAGAAAGAAAATACAAAGAGATATACATGATATGAGACTTTTATACTACTATTCTAAACTAATATTTACAAACCCTCCAAACTCTCAAGCACACCCTTAGCGTCCTAAACGCTAAGGTAGACATATTACGTGTTCAATTCTTTCACTTCTACGCATGCAATTGTCATTTTTTCCCTACTTTTTGCTTGGATACTTCTCAAAGATATGACATAATGCTGATTCAATATAACTTCATTTTTATCATATATATATATATATATATATATATATATATATATATATATATATATATATCTATATATAGGGCTTATCATTTCTCAAGCTGCTTAAAATAATTTCATCTCCGGCTACTATATCATAACCGTACAAAGATGGATTAATAGTAATAAAGGAAGAGAGAAAAATAAAATCATAACCATTCAAAGACGAATCAATTAATATAAGAAAATAAATAAACAATTTGGGATAGCCAGAGATAAACTTATCTCAAGTTGCCGGAAAAATATTTTTCTCATATATATATATATATATATATATATATATATAACTCTGCCCATGTGTGCTTGCATGCATGGCCTGTCCCAAGCCAGGATAAAGGAGGAGGGTTGGCGTCAGGTGTTGCGAACCGGCCGTAAAAAACAGCTATATTTTTATGTGATGAACCTATATGATTTTTCGTTGGGGCGTACCCTTCATAGCGACGCGTTGCACCGGGCCCCGGGTGTAGCGAAAAATGGGCTAGGGTCCTTGCCACAAGGCAAGGCGCTGCATCGGGCCCGAGGTGTAGTGAAAAGTGGGCTAGGGTCCTTGCCCCAAGGCAAGGCGCCAGGTCTTCACCCGGATTTGGTGAGAAGTATGCCAGGGTCCCAACACGCAGATGGGCGAGCGTGGCGGGCAAGCACAGCCCAGGGGTTAAGGATGAGATTGGGAAGCTGGAACATAGGAACCTTAACGGGTAAATTGAGGGAGTTGGCAGATGTTTTTGCTAGAAGGAAAGTGAATATTGTTTGTTTGCAAGAAACTAAGTGGGCTGGAGAAAAGGCCAAGGAAGTGGATGGAACTGGTTTCAAGTTATGGTACACAGGTACGAACAAGAGTCGAAATGGTGTTGGAATTATGATCGACAAAAGTTTCAGAGATAAAGTTGTGGACGTTAAAAGGAAAGGCGACAGGATTATTCTGGTTAAGCTTGTTGTGGGTGACTTAATCCTGAATATCCTCAGTGTGTATGCACCCCAAATTGGATTGCAACCAACTGATAAAAGCCAATTTTGGGAAGACTTGGAGGAGGTTTTGAGGGGAATACCTCGAGAGGAGAAGATTTTTGTAGGAGGAGATCTAAATGGTCATGTTGGTAAAAGCAATGGAGGTTTTGATAGAATCCATGGAGGTTTTGGCTATGGGACGAGAAACGAGACTGGAGAAGATATCTTGAATGTTGCACTAGCCTACGATTTGATGTTAGTGAACACCTTTTTTCAAAAAAGGGAGTCACACCTGATCACTTATCATAGTGGCCATAATCGTAGTCAGATTGATTTCTTTCTGGCTAGAAGAGAAGATAGAACTTCTTGTGTCGAATGTAAGGTCTACCTTGGAGAGTGTGTTGCTACGCAACATAAGCTGGTAGTCTTGGATGTTCGGTTCAACAAAGTACGTACAATGAAGAAGAGGGCTCAGAATCCAAGGATAAGGTGGTGGAAGCTTAAGGAGGGAAAAGAGAGAGAGTTCAATGATAGAATGTTGCACGAAGGACCTTGGGAGTTTGATGGAGGAGTAAATGCAATATGGAATGAGATGGCTAAGTGTATTCAAAATTTGGGGAGGAGGGTGTTGGGAGAAAGCAAAGGAAATGGATTTCATACAAAGGAAACATGGTGGTGGAATGGAGAGGTGCAAGAGGCAATTAAACATAAGAAGGAGTGCTTTAGATCTTTGCATAAAAGTCCCAATGAAGAGAACCTGCAAAAGTTTAGATTGGCGAGAAAAAATGCAAAGAAAGCAGTGCGAGAAGCGAGAGGCAAGGTTTTCGACGAGTTGTATAAAAGTCTTGGGAGCAAGGATGGTGAAAGAGGTATTTATAAACTTGCAAGGATAAGGGATAAGAAAAGTAAAGACCTCACTCAAGTTAGATGCATCAAGGATGAAAATCAAAAACTTCTGGTGAGAGATGAAGATGTAAATGAAAGATGGTTGAAATACTTCAACAAGCTGTTTAATGGGGATGGAAATACAAGCGAGGTGGACTTAGAGGACGCGTATGATGATATGAATAGAAGATTTGTACGCAGAATTAATACACATGAAGTTAAGGAGGCTTTAAAGAGGATGAAGACTAATAAAGCCTTGGGGCCTGATGGTGTCCCTATTGAAGTGTGGAGAGGCCTGGGGGATGTGGCAATAAAATGGTTGACCAATCTTTTTAATAAGATTCTCCAGACGAATAAGATGCCTGATGTATGGAGGAAAAATATGATTGTGCCTATCTACAAAAACAAGGGAGATATACAGAATTGTTCAAACTATAGAGGCATTAAGCTAATGAGTCATACTATGAAGCTGTGGGAGAGGGTTATTGAACATCGCTTGAGGAGAGATACCAAGGTTTCTGTAAATCAATTTGGATTTATGCCAGGAAGATGTACCATGGAAGCCATTTTCTTGATGCGACAACTAATGGAAAGATACCGAGAAAAGAAGAAGGAGTTGCATATGGTGTTCATAGACCTTGAGAAAGCATACGATAGGGTTCCAAGGAAAGTTTTATGGTGGGTCCTGGAGAAGAAAAAGGTTCCATTAAAGTATGTAAAGGCAATCAAGGATATGTATGATGGGGCTACTACATGTGTAAAAGCTTGTAACAGATCATCAAGTTATTTTCCTATCACGGTAGGTGTACACCAAGGGTCGGCTCTAAGTCCTTACCTATTTGCCTTAGTTATGGATGAACTAACAAAAGATATTCAAGAGGAAGTGCCATGGTGTATGCTTTTTGCAGACGATATTGTGCTTATTGATGAGAGCAAGGAGGGTATTAATAGAAAACTTGAATTGTGGAGAAGCACATTGGAATCCAGAGGCTTCACATTAAGTCCAAGCAAGACTGAGTATCTGAAGTGTGAGTTTTCTATGGTACAAGATGAGGACCAAGAACCTGTGCATCTAAATGGTCAAGAGGTACCCAAAAAAAATGCTTTTAAATACTTGGGCTCCATTTTACAAAATGGTGGAGAGATTGATGAGGATGTAAATCACAGAATCAGAGCAGGGTGGATGAAATGGCGTAGTGCATCTGCATTTTTGTGTGACCGCAAAATTCCCCTGAAGTTAAAAGGAAAATTCTATAAAACGGCAGTACGACCGGCAATGCTATATGGAGCGGAATGCTGGCCAGCACATAGGCAACATGAGCATAAGATGGGAGTAGCAGAGATGAGGATGTTAAGGTGGTTGTGTGGGTACACAAGGATGGATAAGATAAGAAATGAAGATATTCGACGAAAGGTCGGAGTAGTACCGGTAGCCGAGAAGATGAGAGAACATAGATTGAGGTGGTTTGGGCACGTGATGAGAAGACCCATGGATGCTCCTGTAAGAACAGAAGTTTGTTACCAAGAGCTAAACACAAAAAGAGGCAAAGGTAGGCCGAAGCTTACTTGGGGGAAAGTAGTAAAACAAGATTTAATGGAGTGAGATATAGATTGGCGGACAGTATGTCTTAGAAAGGAATGGAGAAAAGCTATAAGTATGGTGGAGGGTTAGACTCGCTGTTATTCCTATGTTCCAGATGGTCCTTTTTTAGTCCTTTTCCCCTTCATTTCCCCCACTTCTTCTTGTCCCTTTCTTTTTTACTTTTATTTATTTATATATACATATATTTTTATTTCATTTTATTTTATTTTATTATTTTATTTGTGTATTTTTATTTATTTATTTATTTATTTATTTTTATTTATTTTTTTACTTTTTTTCAACCGTTTTGTATCTTTCATGTGGGTTCATCTACCACCGACCCCAATTAATTTGGGATAAAGGTGTTGTTGATGTTGATATATATATATATATATATATATGGGGCATGATATTCTTAAACTGGTGTAAGAATTATAAGTCTTACACTCAATCTTGACCTTTGATCCACTTGTATCCAATGACTCACATTACTAAAAGATTTGAGCGCTTAGATATAAGTGGAATTAACGGACATGATTAAGAATGTAACTTACACTGGTGTAAAATGATCCTAACCCTATATTATATATTATTGTTATCTGTTGATACCTTTCATTTGAGTTCATCTACCACCGACCCCAATTAATTTGGAATAAAGGTGTTGTTGATGATGCATATTACTTTGTGAGGGGAGATATTTTGACTACCAAAAATGTCCACTACCATCTTACTACCTATCAAATCACCATTGGATCAAAGAGAGAGAATGTTAAAAAGTTTTTGAAGAGAGAGAAAATATTAATCCAATGGTGATTAGATAGATAGTAAAGTGGTAGTGGAAACTTTTGGTAGTCAAAATATCCTCTCTCTTAGTTTGTATCTATATTACTTTGGAAGAGAAAAACCGGTTTATACTATACATAAATTTACAGAGGAAATATATGTAAACAGTACAGAATTATTTAATTACTGGAACACAAGTAATACATAGAGAAATTTCTTTGCTCCTGCGTTAGTATATGGTTGTTACGCTTTCATTCAACCTGTGTGATGTCTTTCAATTTATTGAACAATCTCGTCCACTTCAGCAGTTGCAACAACGTTTGTATGTGTACTTCCAGAGAAAAAAAGGTATTGGAACAACAGCAGCATGTGTTCCAAAATCCCAAGCTTTGCGTCCAGAAAATACAACAAAACTTGATGCCATGGATTGTCAAGCTAACTTCTTTGCTGCTGTATCAATCAACATGGAAGAGGAACTACCATGGTTCAGAATAATTACTGAGAAAATTTCTGGCATAAGATGGCTGACTCCACCCATGTTCCATCAGGATGAGATTCAAACGCGTCATTAGTTTATACACAACATCTTCTTCCAAGCTGCTAAGAGAGTTTGATGATGTCACTTGTGTAAGTGAGTTCTGCAAAAATTGAATGATACACAGTTAACTTGGAAACGAAATCATTTGTGCATTGCATAGAATTGTACTCGTACCTTCAGTTCTTGGTACTTCTTCAGGTACTGCAGTGACTGCTCAAATAATCCACAATGATAGAGAAGAACGCTGTAATCTCTTAACTCATTTGCATCATTTTTCAGGAGGATAAGGCGCTCACATGCTGAAAGAATCGGGAAAATATTAGGAATCATTTTGAAATATGAGAAAGTTTTACCGGGGATTAATGATAGTGCCAAATATTGTTACTCAATATCAGTAAAACAGACAGGAGACAAATGCACATAGGAATAAGATCCAACAAGCATGTTAGAATATCCGGATATTATCAATATTTATTGTATCATAAAATATTTGAAGTATCTTACAATGTCTCTTTAGAATGGTTATCATTTTTCATTATACTTCCTTGTTTGGATATAATCCGAATCAGTTACAAATATAATAAAACCATTCATATGCCTTTATTTAATAGCTTAAACTTTTGGCAAAGTTGGTTCATAATATGGTATCAAAGCCTCTATGATCAAGTGGTGTAGAGTTCGATCCTTGTCGCCCCATCTTTCTAATAAAAAGGTTAAATTTCAACACAAGGTAAATGTTGTGCATTACCGTTCAAACCTCAAAGAGCTCTTGTTTGAGCGAATGTGCATTACCATTCATATACCTTCACCCAATAGCTTAAGCTTTTGAGAGAATTGGTTCATGACATTCCTAATTTATTTCCTTATTGAATTAAAATTAATCTTCTTATTTATTAGTGGACTTGGGCTTATATTATACTAGAAATACTATACTAGCCATTATAAGAATAAAGAGAACACTTAGATGAGTACTTTTGTATCCTACTATCAATACACACGGTTTTCAACATCCCTATGCTTCTAATTTCTCTCTCCCAACAACACTTAATGGGAACTTCGGAAGATAATATTTGTGCAAGTGGGCTCACTCATGGAGCTTTGGGGGTTGAGTTGATCCCCTATGACTGGGCTATTAATTTCTCCTTAAAGGGAAACAATCAGGGTCTTTATTCTTGCTTAAATTAAAACTCAAAATTAGTACTCAAGAAACAAATAAGAAAAGTAGCAAGTAGCATGCAATTCATGCCGAGAGCACTCACTTGTCCAGAAATTGTTCGGCTTTTTCAATAGTCTATACTAAATACTATTCCTATTTCATATAAAACTGCAACTAGAAAGATACTAGTTTGAATCCATAAAAAGAAAAAAGGAAGAAAGAAAAAAAGAAAGATACTAGTTTTGACAATAATCCAACAGAACAGGTTGACGCTGGAAAGCAAGGTGTCTGCATGTAAAGAAAGTAGACCAATCCCTTCCAGAAAGAAATAGAGATATCACGATGGCTTGAAAAATTCCAAAACTACAGTTTAAGAAATAGTCTGCTCAGATTTTCTCTGGATAACAGTAAATGTTCTTTTGGTCTATATTTTAAGTGTCCGGCATAAGAAAAAAATTAAAACAGTATTCTAATTGTATACACCCAAAGTGAGGAAAGTATGAGTGTAAGGAGAAAGGATATCATGAAACAGTGAAAGGAAGTTGCAAATTTGCCTTACTAGTCACTAGCCTCACACATCTCATTGAGAAGGAAATATGGAAAGCATCCTTAATAAACTTTTATCATCAAAGAATAACGAGCAAAAGTAAAGCCCTCATAATATCCGGTGTTTCTTTATCTCTAAAAAGAGAAGGTCCAATTCTGGAATATGTAAAAAGCTAAAGTACAGCTAGCCAAATTGCTAATGCGCTTTCCTTCTTTGTAATGTACCCCCTCTCTCACCTCTCCAAAAAAACAAGTAAAAAGAAAAGGGAGGAAAAGAGAGGTTAATTATGCGATTTTTGTCCCCGCAAAACAGTGCCTTAAAAGGGAAATCTTGGTTTCTCCACTTTAAAAAATCCAAAAGTAAAATAGTAAAACTAATAACAGGGAATTTAATAAAATTCAAAAGTCTAATCTGCCCCTCGAAGGAAGAAATGCGAGTTATCAACAATTCCAAGCCTATTTTTTTTTTCCTTTTCAAATATTCAAGCATAAAGCAAAAACAACATATTTTCATAGCTTGCTTTACATTAAATTACATGCTTAGTGCATTACATTCTGGATCCATCAGCTCATATCATTGGTAAAATGAAGAAATTTTATGTGGGGGGGATGGAATAGGGAGGCCATATAAAACCAAAACCTTTTAAATTGCTTTACAATATTGAGAGACAGCAGAATTGCATCAAATGCATACCAGACAATGAACGCCGCATGTCCCCAAAACGTACGCTGGTCCAAACACCACGATCCAGCCTATGTTGAGCAGCCTTAGCTGATGCAATATGAGAGCCGCTGCAGTTGACAAACTTTAAAACTAGTTCTTATATAAACTGATTACATAAGAATAAATAATAGATAGGAATGCCATTATACAAAGTACCTTTCTCCAACAAAATCAGATCCATCAACGCAGTTAGCAGCATGTGCTGCCCTTAAGAATAAAGTTTTGGTATGATCATGTTGAAAAGGCCAGAATGCATGCTTCAGATTATTTAAGATCTGCACAAATAGGTTATAACATAAGTGCTACAGAGAGGTAAAGAAGCTAAACAACTCCATAATGGTAGAGATTGTAAAAAGATACGAGTGACCCCACTTTGACAGATAGTCAAACAGGCACGGAAGAATAGGTAACAAAAGAACATCTCGAATAAAAGAAAATAAAAATAATCCAAAGTGCATGCATCCTATTTGCAGAGTAGAAGAAGCAGATGCCGATATCCAGCATATATTCATGCACCGTCTTTGAATTTATAAAAGATATTACTGAAACAGCCATGCAATGAAAACGAAGATTCACATTCCACAGAAACCCAGGAGCATGGAACTTATTTAGCTATGAACACACTTAAAGAAGCTTCTTTATTTATTTATTTATAAATTAGAAAATGGCCAAAATATTGCCATAGGGTTGATGTACTACATGAGGTTGTCACCATTGCTGGGTATGAGGAGGGTCAAAAGTACAAAACCATACCCCTTTGTTGGAGAAGTTGTCTCCACAGCTAGAACCCATGATCACTGGGTCACAAGGAACCAACCTTACCTTTGTGCCAAGGCTCATCCTAACTAGGAAAAATCTAAACATTTTTTTTATGTTGGTAGAGGAGATACCGCATAAAGCAAAAGAGAAAGGAGAGCAAGTAATCAGAAATTACCTCAACTAATATGTTTCCTGAAGTCATTACGTGTGCTTGGTCTGACTCCTTACTTTTCAGCTTGTGATAGCCTTTGGGAAGGGTATGAACATCATGAGGGAAAAATATTTCAGCATCAAAACACAAAAGGCCCCACAAACGAAGCATTTTAAGAATTTCTGAGTATATAAGTGACAGCATTGCTGCTGATCCCGTGCGGTGAGTCAAAACCTGCTCAACACATTAAAGTAATCAAACGTCTACCAATGGCAGGTTTCTGTTCGGAAACAACTTATAAATATGAGGGAGATATTACCGAGTTGAGATAAAGTGATCTTGCCTCCGACAGATTTGCATTGGATCTACTGAAACCCTATCAACAAGGAAGTGATGAGTATAAGTAAAGGGCGCCATAGCAAGAGGAAGAAACCAGTTAATAAGAATACAATTCACAAGGAGCGAGTGAAAAATCTTTATGGACTGTGAATATTAGTTCTTAACCAGAAAAGATAACATAAGATAGTGCTTTTTTATAATTACTCATTCTGCTTTTCTAGTTTCTGTGACCAGCCAGAGTATGGAGAATATAATTCCATCTCTTAATTCATTCAGACAACTAGTTTGATCAATGCATTTTTAAACCTAAAATGAAGCCAACTGCTCATGTTATCTTAAAATAACGCCTCAGAATCCTTGAGTGATTATTACACATACACTGAAATGAAACCAGCACAAAGCTTGCAATATGAAATCAAAGTACAAACCTTGTGAACATATAGAAATCTCTCTATGCTCTCTAAGAACTTCTCGGGGGATGAATCATATTCGGGCCTGTAGTGAGGACAGTAATCCATTGAAAGATCATCTAATCTTCCAATGAAAGCATCAACCGGAAGTGGAACTGATGAATGTGATACAAGAGAATCATCCTCTGCAGCTATATAAAGAGCAGTTCTCCCCAAATCAACACATCTGTTAATGCAAATGCTAGTTTGCTTGTCAATATCAGTAAATCTCTGAATTTGTGAGCAGAACTCCTCCCTGGCTTCCTGTTCATTCATCAAAGATTCAACAATGAAATTATTCTTCATTGAATCTTGAAGCTCAAAACTGAAAAATTGTAAATTTCAAATGAATCAAGATAAACCATTTTCCTTCATACCATGCTGCGAGTATGCCATACATATTGAAAAAGTAATTATGGCACAAGGGTGGGGGGACAAATTAAAAGGAAATTTCAAACTTTTGATTCAACAGTTAAAGAAAATCAAGTAAATTACGATGAAAACATTTTCCATCGTAATGAAGTCAAATATGCTTCAGATTTTAACATGACATATCAAATTATGCACGGAATTTTGGTATTTTATCAAGTTGAAAAAGAAAAGAAAAATAAGACTAAAAAACAAAACAAGATAAATTGGAAACTTTGAAACTCAGAAACACAAAAAGTCAACTAGTTATATCTTTCCCTGACTTAAACATGACATTCAAAACCCAAAAGTTCATAACTTCAAAATGAAATGAATTCAGATGAAAACCAATTTTTACCATATGGGGTGTGACAAAATCAACATGCTTCCAAACTACAATAAACATGAAAATTAAAAAAAAATATTAAAAATAAACTAAAACAGAAACAAAAACAAAACAAAAATTGTTGAAACTAAAGAGATGGGTATTACTCTGGCATGGACGGTGTCGATTCCAGAAGCATCGAGAGCATCGTGCAAGACGAACTTGAGGTCACTGGCAACATGTTGTACTTTGGAACCACCATGACACACCACGCGGGAACAAGAAGAAGAAGAAGTGAATGGAAGAGGGTATAATGGGAATTTGGAGAATATGGAGGGTATTGTGAGGAAAGAGGTTGTAGGAAGAGGAGGTGATGGTAATGGACCCAAAGAAGACATTTTTCAGTCTCTGACACAAATCTAACAGTTCTTAGGAGTAAAGCAAGTGGAGTAGATAACATAACATGGTGACCATAAAAATATGATAACTAATAATAATAACTCGATTTGTAATATAATAAAGAAGTTTTATACTTCTTTCAAGGGGTTTGATTTTCTTATTTTATATACGAATTCAATTCTCATGTTGTGATTTAATTAGTGGTGGACTCCACATTTATTAAAAAAAAGAAAAAAAAGCTTTGCACGCAACATAAAAATTGAATTCTCATGCAACATGAGAAAATATTTTCCCTTCTTTCAATAACTAGTTTATTACCTGTGCCGATGCACGGGGAAAAAAATTGATTTGTTTGTCTTGTAAAAGTTTCCGTAAATTTAAAATAAATATTATGAATAATATGTTTTTGTTAAAATATAAGAGCATGATATAGGAATAAACAAATACGATATACCTTTCTTCAAACTCTAATTAAAAAATGGTGCTGAGCTGCATTATAAAACATATTGACCAAAACATCTATTATTAACACGATGATGATTTGCAACTTAATATAATGTATTTGTAATAAAAAAAAACTCAAATGTTGTGCTTGACATCAAGCTCATAAGAAAGATGAGTAACAGTTTACCGAAAAAGGAAGAAGAAAGATGTGTAACGTATACTTGCAAAAGTGATAAAACTCATTCCGCGATTCACTCTTGATGCTTCCTCAAAAGTGATAAACAAATACGATATACCTTTCTTCAAACTCTAATTAAAAAACGGTGCTGAGCTGCATTATAAAACATATTGACCAAAACATCTATTATTAACACGATGATGATTTGCAAGTTAATATAATGTATTTGTAATAAAAAAAAACTCAAATGTTGTGCTTGACATCAAGCTCATAAGAAAGATGAGTAACAGTTTACCGAAAAAGGAAGAAGAAAGATGTGTAACGTATACTTGCAAAAGTGATAAAACTCATTCCGCGATTCACTCTTGATGCTTCCTCCTGTTAGAAATGAATGATAATATTCTATAAATAAAAGTGTGGAAAAAGAAACATGAATTTGAGAGTAAAAAATAATTAATTATTATATCAATACATACATTTCATGATTAAGGGTACTATTTGTAACACGACCATTGACATCAAGTATCCATATCACCAATCAAGCAAAATTAAAATAGAAAGTAGCAATCGACAAAGGCTTAAAATGGTAGCTAACAACATACCTATTGTGCATAAAATACTAATCATGCTCGGTCATAACAAATTAGCAGTGATGAATTGATACTAATGCATGACAATAAAAAAATAGCAGTTAAAAAATACCAAAGGCTGAACCAAGTGGCAAGAAAGATAAGGAAAAGAGACGCGAATAATATATTTTTTTGTCTTTACCTGTACCATACAACGATGTTATATCTTTGAAGAAAGAACCCAATATACTACAGTAGTCTTTGAAATACTTCCTTGTAAACTATATTAAGGGTACTATTTGTAACGCAGCCATTTTCATCAAGTATCAATATCTTCAATCCATGCTTACTCTTTACTCTAGACAGTGCCACATATAATTGCCCATGAGTGAAGACAGGCTTAGGGAGATAAATTGCAACATGTGAAAGTGATTGTCCTTGACACTTATTGATAGTCATGGCAAACGATACAATCAGGGAGAATGGTCTTCTTTGGAAATTTATAGGAAATGTATGACTCGATGGGCTCATCGTCATTCTAGGGATTAACACAGTTTCCCCTATATTGCTTCTTGTAAGTACAATTGCCTCAACAACATGATTCCCCAATTTTGTAATAAGCAATCTCGTGTCATTGCATAAACCTCTCGATTGATCAATAAAAAACACAAAACTAAGACTGACTCGTCACATACACAAATTAGATGATAGTTGCGATACAGAAAAAATAGATCTCAAAATCCGCCTTGCAACGCCGACACATCTTATTCCCAAGCTTCTTACTAATCTCATGATTCTCCAATGACTCAGGTTCATCTTCAACCAATGGCGTTTCACATAAGCTAGAATTGCATATAGGGATTCCATCAAAAACCATCTCCTTGCGCACCCACAAAGACCTGATGAAATGTCTCACATTTCGTCTACACTGCTTCAATATGTTGGCATCATCTAGCGCGCGAAAAAATTCAAAGCCCATGGACCTCTGATCTTCATCAACACCAGCCATCATTATCATACTACATGCGTACTTGGCATCTAGGTGACCTTTCATCGCTGCATTAATAATTCCATCAAGGGCCACTGCTTGCACATCAGAATTCGATGTTTCTCGGAAGTAATTGACCGATTCCTCACGATACAATTCTTCAGGATTGCCACTTTCCCTACAACGCTGCAAGAAATACACTTAGCGTCTTCTTTTCAAATCGAGCAGTGGGTCGAAGCGCGTATCATCTCCATTATCCCCACCAATAACCTTCACTCGATGCAAAAAGGGTTTTGCATTGGTAACCCATTCCAATGGCCCCATCGCAAATTTGGACAACGAAACACGTTCGTAAACATAGTTTGTTTCAGCAAGTCGATGAAATTCAGAGCAAACAAACTTGACGTTCGTGATATCCTCAACTGAATGTGAGGCAACCTTTCCGAAAATTAGTAGCAGCATATCCGATGGCAGAGATAGCAGAGACTCGACATTGACGTTCTCTACCTTCATCCACTTAAATGATGATGGATCAGCCATGGAAAAATTTACGTATGAACAATGTTGGATAAAGTGTATTTGGAATATAAGAAGGGAATTAAAATGCAACAACTGCACAATTTATAATGACAGAACATGAACCAAACACCAAACAATGAAACTCGATTCATTTTAATGTTTTGGCAAAATGTGGTAAGTCAAAAGACACATATGTAATTGCATGCGCACGCTCATGGGAATATGGAACGTCGTAGAAGAAAAATGTTTTCAAAACATATTCAGCGAACCTATGCTATTATGAAAACATTACATTGAAAAATAAAAAAATAAAAAAGAAAAAAAGAAAAATTAAAATATACAATCAGGCTATGGAATGCACGGTCGCTCTGATAACTGGTGTGGAGATAGGAGTGAGGTTTTGTGTGTGGTTTGAGACTCTTCACTTCTTTCAATGAAAACACCCATCGTTTTAATGATCTTGGATGATTTTCACAACCACAAATCGTCAAATGACGTTATCATAATGACTCTGAAACAACTTCCCATACATGAGGTGCATTTTTTTGAATGACCCAGATATCCCAGTGTCTTTTGACATTCCAATTTCAATCCGTAAAATTAAACCAGAGCCAAATTAAAAAATAAAATTTTAAACCATTTAAAATTGGGTGAATAAATTGAGATACATTTAAATTTTGAATATTAAAAAATACGAAATAAAACAATTTTTTAGATTTGGAGAATAAATTGATTTTAAATCTTTCACAAAACAGTAAAAAAAAGATTAAATTTAAAATCAAATTTATAACAAATCCTGACCATTGTTAAATTTAAGAAAATATTGTCCATCGATCACAGTAATCCAAATTCAAATTTGTCTTATATAATCCAAATTAGATTTTAGACAGTAAATAATCCAAGGTTAATAAAAGATTAAAATTTAAAAATGTGAAAATAAGGAACAAAAGTTATAATTTCGATAATTGTTTTATAAATTTAAATAGAATTATTTTTCGAGTAAATAGAATTTTTTTTTCAAAAAACGTAAAGTTTTTAATTAAACTGAATAAAGGTTAAAACAAACAAAAAGATTAGAATATATGATCAACATTAGTTAAGAAAAAAACAAAGATGTCAACAAAAGAAATATTTGAATTCAAATTTAAAAATTCAAGTTAGTTTAAATTCAAATTAAATTTTAGACAGTAGTTTGAGATGTTTTTAGTAGTTATAAATAAGATTTTCATGAAAAACACAGTCATTTTTTTTTAATAACAAAACAGGCATTTTTTGAATTTCACTGAATCAAGGTTAATAAAAGATTCAAATTTAAAAATGTGAAAATAAGGAACAAAATTTTTAATTTCGATAAATTTTTTTATTAATTTAAATATAATTTTTTTTTTCAAAAAACGTAAAGTTTTGAATTAAACTGAATAAAGGTTAAAAAAACAAAACGATTAGAATAAACATCAGTTAAAAAAATACAAAGATGTAAACAAAAGAAATATTTGAATTCAAATTTAAAAATTAATGTTAAAATTTGTAGATTGGAATGTTACGATGAGTACGAAAATTTTGTTTGTTTGGAAAACAAAAGAAATATTTGAATTCCAGTTAATAAGGTTAATAAAAATCTAGAATTATATGCCATATATAAACAATAAAACAGTTTTCCCCTCCCAAAAACAACGCCGACGAATACATCAATAAACACCACTCAACATAGTAAAACATCACAAAACGATTAGAATATTTAATAGACGTCAGTTAAAAAAAAAGATGTCAACACTTAAAAATGTAACTCCAACAAAAAAAAATGTCAATTCAACATTTTGTTGCAATAAACATCATGTCCCAAGACGCAAAATAACACTCTTCAGTCACTGTAGCCCAATCTACGGCGTACTCTCATCTGCTTCTGCATCAAATCTATTTAAAAAAAAATAAAGAAAAAAATCAATTATCACTGTTTTCACTGTGCGTAAGAAAAAATATATATATACACCACCGAATTAAAAATAAAAATAAAAATTATAAAATACATAACTCTTTTTCAAGCTTTATTTTCTTCGTCGTCCGAACAGCTAAAAATTAAAATTCTCCAGCAATTGAATCATGAGAATTGAGCACAGGTGTCAACATCGTCAGAGAGATATCACCAACGTCAGCACTATCACAGGTCTGACTCTCAACATCTTGTTTTTTTTTTCACATAAAAAAAGTTATGTCAAATGTATATATATATTTTTTCATAACATGAATCTAAATCCAAATCATAGGTTACCGCAGCCTTTTCTTGTTCCGACGAAACAACTTCATTTTCGCGTGCATTATTGAAATTTGCTTCATCCGGTGATATACAACAACCAACAACAGTCAACAAAATGAATAAGAAAAATGGTTATCCAAAAGAAATATATAAGCAGCATACATTTGGATCTATAAGAGACTTAATGAACGCTGAGATTATGTCTCCGCTGATACAAATTTTAGAAACTTGATATTTGGGCTCACTATATGAGTTCAAATCCTTTTGCTTTACATTTATCTTGAACATCATTGACCTCTCATTCAGAACATTTAACTCATTTGGAAATTGATCCAAATCAGCACCCTGAAAAAAAAAAGGAAAAGGGAAAAAAAAATTAAACAGAAAAAAAAAGAATAACATATACAGCGCAAACAGAGTGCACACAACAACAAAAAAATACAGGTTAACTATTACACAGCAATTAAAATACAAACCCACTTGAAATGCAGCTCGCGCAATTCACCAGCACTCATTCCAAACAAAGAAACACAGTCGCGATCAAACAAAATAAATGATGCGGAATCAGTATTATCTACAACTCTGACCTGAACACTAAATCTGGAGTTTTGCAAAATTGTATATCAGCAACGTACATGAATGATACGGATTAAAGACGGTTCATAAACGAAGAAGAATATTTTACCTCAGATAATAATCTTCCCAATGTTTTTGGCAGTTCTTACAATACCACTTTTCAAAATCCTCATAAACGGAGAATGGACATTTTTTGCATGACTTGTGTAACATCCCGTATATATCCGGTAATGTTATCATATCATCATATTATGCTGCGCTTAATTAAAATTGCGGAATATCTTTTTCTTTTCAATTATGGCGTTATTATACTTAGCCAAGTTGAATACTTAATCCATTTTCAAAACATTGCCTCTATGTAAATTACAAATAAACAGCTAACTGAAATACCTCATTAAATAAATAACATAAGTATGTCTCTAGTCACGGAACTACAACACGTAGACCGGACAACCTACTAAGTTATACAACTCAACTCAAAGAACTAACATAAAGTGGCATGGACAAACCTCAGGCTCACCCAAATAAGGCATCAAGCCCAACATAAGTCTCAACATCAACAACATAATAATATGGCGGAAAACATAAACAGCATCCAATCCAGACATGTCGGCATAAATATAACAGTAATATCATCAGCTAAGCTCTGGCCTCTTGCCCCTAGAGGCATCAGCCCCCAAACTACCTGAACCTGAAATAAGCGCCCCCAAACGTGGGGTGAGATCTCTAAACAAGAAATCTCAGTAAGACAAGGGGTCCTCAAGGATCTTCCACCCCAAGCTCACTTACATGTGCAATATAAGTTCAAAAGCAATTTAACAATATAATTTCCAAAATAGTGCAATGCAACAGATAATCATGTCATGTATGTCAATTCTATTCTACTGATCAGAGAAATGCAGGAATACGTCTATTACCCACACAATATGCAAGACGCTACTTGCACCCACCCACGGGCTCACCATCTTGTATGACGCTACATACTCAGGCTTACCGACTAAGTGGAAACAACACATACATATTATAAGGCATTGCACATACCAGCTCAAAAGCATTTCAAATATTCAAAGCATGTAACACAACATGCATACAACCATACCCCCATGGGACATGGTGGAACCACAACATGACTAAACCGAGGACACGAAAGCTTACCTTGCAAGCTCACAATCCAAGCCAAGAGTCCAACCAATGCTCAAAGCCCAAACACAGCAGAATCAAAATCTGATTTGGACCAGCAATCAAATCAATAAACATAGCTCAAAAGCATAAACATAAAGACAACGCTTCCCTTTTACGTTTTACATCTTAAGGCTCCTAACAAAGCCACAAGCCCTTAATCACTTGATTCTGACTTAATTCAATTATTACAGAAGTTCAACTTCCTCAATCTAGGGTCCACAAACCCCCAATAGCCTACTGTATGAACAGTGTAGCTACTGTTCTTCGAAATCCTAGAATATCCGAATATCTGTCGGGGGCATATCCGGATATCCATATTCGGATATCAATATCGGGATACCATATCCGGATATCAATATCGGGATACCATATCCGGATATCAATATCTGGATATTTTGTGACAGAATGCAGTTTCTGCATTTCGCGAAGATATCCATCCAAGGTTCCATTTTTAACACTTCCAAACGTCAAAGCATCCATTTTAACTCTGTTCAAGGTTCATATATCAGTTGGTTACTTGTTTAACTCCTTAAACATACCAAGACACCTCTTTTAATCATCAAAACACATTATCAAGGTAGAGTCACTTACCCAAAGCTTAAAACAGAACAAAAGGTTGCTCTTGGAGCTCACAACCAGCTCCCAAGATTCTGACTTCCCAAGGAAAGCGAAAATGATGCTCAAGGTTGGTTATTTCACCTCAAAGGTCACTGCTTGGACCTCCAAATTCCATGACCATGGCTTCCCAACACCCAAACCACACAAGGTTAACACCCTCACCAACTCACAGTGGCTGGAAACTCATAACAAGGCCACCAACACACTCTCAATGCCCACTCCCACTCACCACATGTGTTTAGGAGAAGTTTTCATGAAGGAATATGCCTCAAAGCTCAAGAAATGGAGGAAGGAAGGCTTTTGAGCAATGAGGGAATGCTGGTCAGCCACCAAAGTCACGTATGAAGAGTGTATGGCCTAGGGTTTTGTGCAGAAATGTTATATATATAGCTCACTTAAACTTTAACACACAATATTAACGTTAATTGCTACGCTTAGCATTTTAATCCCAAACTCAGGATTCTAAACCTACTCAATTTTACAGGATTTAACATATTTTTCTTATATTTTTCACAGCACCTTTCCGGTACGCGGTTTTCCATAGCCAGTATTAGTTCTGGCACCAGTTCCCATTATTTTAACTTGAAACTTGAAATCACAGTCCTACATATTATTCTAGGAATATTCATGCACTTATTATAATTTTCCGGGATACTTTTTTGGTACGCATTTATACCGACTAGCAGAACCGGTATCTGCACTTTTCATCAGAAAAGTGACTTTCAGCATTATTACTCACTTACTATAATTATTAGAGCCTCATAATAATTATTAGGGTCAATTACGGAATTATTTCCTAATTTCACATAATTAATTAATTAACTTCATTAATTAAGGGTGCGGGTGCTTACATTCACCCCACCTTTTTAGGATTTTGTTCTCAAAATAAGAATATACCTGTCTCGGAAATCAGGATACTGCCGGAGAAGCTCGTCCTCTCGCTCCAAGGTACACTCCTCAGGAGTCCTTCCTGATCATTTCACTTTGACCATTGGAATGAACTTGCTCCTCAGCTGCTTCTCGCCACGATCGAGAATCTTGAATGGTCCGACGGGAGTTTTCAAGTTCTCCCGAACCTCCACATCATCCGGTTGCACTACGAGCGAAGGATCCGCTACGTACTTGCGAAGTTGAGACACGTGAAACACGTCGTGGATGTTGGCCAAGTTCGGTGGCAAGGCAAGTCGGTAGGCAATAAGTCCTACTCTACCAAGGATCTGGTATGGTCCAATGTATCGCAGGCTCAACTTCCTCACTTCAAGTGCCTGTCCAACACCGATGATAGGTGAAAGTTTCACAAACACGTGCTCACCCTCACTGAATTCCAGTGGACGATGCTTAACATCATAGTAACTCTTCTTGCGATTCTGCGTCTGCTTCAACTTTTCCCTGATCATCTGGATCTGTAGGGTGGTATCTTGGGCAAAGTCCAAGCCGAACAACTCACGATCCCCAACCTCAGACCAGCAGGTAGGTGTACGACACCTCCTATCGTACAACGCCTCGTAGGGTGCCATGCCCAAGCTAGCATGGAAACTATTGTTATACGAAAACTCAACCAACGAAAGGTACCTATCCCATGCCGAGCTCTGCTCCAATGTGCAAGCCTGCAACATGTCCTCTAAGGTCTAGATAGTCTGCTCAGTCTGTCCATCAGTCTGAGGGTGATAGGCTATACTCAGTCTCAACTGAGTTCCAAAAGCTTCCTGCAGCGCCTCCCAGAATCGAGATGTGAACTTCGGGTCCCTATCACTAATGATACTCTCGGGCACCCCGTGAAGCCTCACGATCTCACGAACATACAATTTGGCCAACTGCTCTGTAGTGAAGCTCACCTTCACTGGAAGAAAATGGGCAGACTTCGTCAGTCTGTCCACAATGACCCATATATAGTCGCAGCCAACCTGAGTCTTCGGCAAACCCACCACGAAGTCCATGGAAATGCTCTCCCATTTCCATTCTGGAATCTCAAGAGGTTGAAGTTTACCAGACGACTTCTGTTGTTCTATCTTCACTTTCTGGAAAATCAAACACTTGGACACATACACAACTATGTCCTTCTTCATTCCTGGCCACCAGAAATTTCTCTTCAAGTCCTGATACATCTTTGTAGCACCAGGATGAACAGTAAACTGTCCCTTATGGGCCTCTTCCATAACCTCTTCGGTCAAAGGACCTCGAGGAATCACGATCCGCTTTTGAAACAACAGAAGTCCATCCCCATTCCAAGACACACCGTCTTGGTTCTTCACGTAATCGAGACACTCTCTCTGCACTTGCGCCTCTTGGATCTTCTCCATTAGCTCATTCCTAACTCTCACAGTCTCTATCTCGAGAAGTGCACCCCCAAACAAGGAAGAGTCACCTTCAGATCTCGAAACTTCTCTATGATGTCGAAGTCACCCATCGTCAAACTGGATAGACTCATAGATTTTTGACTCAGAGCATCAGCTACCACATTGGCCTTGCCAGAATGGTACTTCAACTCGAAGTCGTAGTCTTTCAGAAACTTCATCCATCTTCTTTGTCTCATGTTCAGCTCCTTCTGATCAAACAGATATTTCAAGCTCTTGTGGTCACTGAACACAGCAAACTGCATACCGAACAGATAATGCCCCCAAATCTTGAAAGCAAAAACAATCGTAGCCAACTCCAAATCATGAGTCGGGTAGTTCTCCTCATGAGGTTTCAACTGCCTCGAAGCAAAAGCAACAGCTCTACCAGATTGCATCAAAACACAGCCCAGCCCCTTTACAGAAGCATCACAGCAAAGCTCAAACTGCTCCTGATAACTCATATTTTATTACACTTATTTGTTACTCTTGATTAGTATTTTTAGGATTTATTTGAATAAAATAATGATGTTTTGAGTTAATTTACATTTTTAGTTTTTGATTGGGTTTAATTTATTTTCGTCAGAATTTTTCAGCTTTACGTTACTTCTGTATTTTGGCCATATCTCGGTCCACAGATGTCGGATTGACTCCGTTCTTGTTGAGTTTTTCAGATAACACAGAGAAATACAATTCTTATGAAGAGTTTGAAACCCAATTCGGACTGGAAGCTGGTCGATTTCTTACGCCAAGTCGGACGCATTTTGCTGAAGTTTTATTTTATTATTGGACTTGTAATTTAAATTAAAACCTAGTTACTTAAGTGGCCCAAAGCCAAGTTTTAGTTTTATTTTATTTTATTTCGTATTTTAGACAGATGGGCCGATCAGAACTGAACCCTAACCCGCTTTGGGTAGGGGTATATGACAGCAGAGTAGGAAACATTTAAAGGATTATGAATTTTCGTATTTTGGGATCAAAGCACTTTCTCTGGAGCATTCTTCACGTTCTTCATCTTTTTCTTCTTCTTCTTCTTTTTATTTTATTTTAATCATGTTTACCGTAGCCATGCGAGGCTAAGAACATTTTAATCAACCTAAGGGTAACGGATTCCATGGATTAGTCTTGAGGGTCTGCGCTTTATTTTAAATCAGTTTCGTTTCCCTTTCCAATTCAGATTAATATCGTGCGATCGTGGATATTCAATCTGAGGTTCGTGATTGCGATTATGGAAAGGGATTAATCATCAAATTTGATGGTTAGATTGATTGTCCCTCTGACCTTAAATCAAACAGGCTGATACTCTGCGATTGTATGAGTAGAAGCACCGTATTTGATCAAATGTTAAGCGATCGCTTAAAGAGGGTTGTAAATTGGAAATAAGGATTCTGATTCGATTGACGATCAATCACGATTCTGATATCTTTCTATCCGAGGAAAGACGTCCATGGAACCCTAACCTTAGGTTGGTTAATTTTTAATTACGAATTTTTATTCCAAATTTATATTCTGCCTTTTTCATTATTCAATCAAAATCCAAAACCCCCTTTTAATTTTCTGTCATCATAAGCGATTTTTACCAAAACAATTTCCTTGAGAGACGACTTAGGGTTTCCACTTTACTACAAATTTTCTGAACCCTAATAAATTTAATTTGCCCGAGTTCGACATCTCGTGTCAAATTTGGCGCCGTTGCCGGGGAAATTGCATCGGTCTAAATCGTTTTTTGAATTTGATCATCTTCTTCTTCTTTAGTTTTAGTTTGTGTTTCTGATTCCGATTTCTTCACCTTTGATTCTGCATCGAAATTTGATTCAGCACAGGCATATTTTCTCAGTTTTTGAATTTTTTGCATTACGGTTTACGTTTTGGGCAAATTTGGGGAAATCGGTAAAACTTGTGTTTGAGAGATTGGCTTCAGGAGTTCTATTCCCAAAGGAATTCGACCTTCTGAGCATAAATCATGCCCAAAAAGGGCATGAGGTGACCCTTATTTTTGCAAAATTTTGTCGTTTACTAACCGTTTTTGCTGTTTCTTTGTCGTTTCAGGACGTACGGGTATTTCTAAACTTGTTCAACTTGCTCTGATCGCTCTGAAAATTGGTGAGCTGAAGGAGACGATCATCCCTGTTAAAACACGTGAGGCTATGCCTCACGATTCAGGCCCTGGTTTTGCCAAATTCCTTCGTTTACTATTTTATTTTATATTTTAAAAAATTTTATTTGATTTTTGAGTCCATAGGGTCAATTAGAGTTTAGGAGAGTTGGTCCCATAGAATTCTGAGGTCATTTGGTATTTTTAGTAGATTTATTTTGCTTCTGTTTGCTATTTTCGGCAAGTTTTTTGTGTCCTATCGCATGTTTTGTGATTTTACTGCTGTATGCCTTTACCTATGATGCAGGACTAGGAGTACCACCAGTGTTGATGATTTATATGCATATGACCCTGAGATAGAGAGATCATTGCATGCTGCTAGTAGAGCTCGTAGGTTGACTTACAGTAGAGTTGTTCCTGAGCATACCTTAGAGTCTGAGTCTGCTGAGTCCGAGTATGTTGAGTCTGTTTGTTCGAGTCCTTTACATAGTGTCTATTCGTTTGGTGATTTATTTTATTCTGAAATCATGGGTGATAGAACACTTAAGCAATTGGTTGCTCCTAATGTTGATAACGAGCAGCCCATGTGTATTAGTTATGCTAATCATGTTGTACCTTTTGAGCTTAAGTCTGGACTGATACACTTGCTTCCCAAGTTTATGGTCTTGCAGGTGAGGATCCTCACAAGCATCTGAAGGAATTTCACATAGTCTACAGCACTATGAAGCCAACAGGGGTGGATGAGGAGCAAATCAAGTTGCGTGCTTTTCCTTTCTCTTTGGATAGTTGAGCTAAGGATTGGTTGTACTACTTGCCACCTTCCTCCATTGTAAGCTGGAATGACATGTCAAGATTGTTCTTGAGAAATCCTTCCCTTCATTTAGGGCCACCTCAATCAGAAAGGAGATCAGTGGCATAAGGCAGGCTAATAGGGAGAACATGCATGAGTATTGGGAGCGGTTTAAAAGGCTTTGTGCAAGCTGCCCACACCATCAGATTCCAAACAATCTCCTGATTGTTTACTTCTATGAAGGATTACTACCTATGGATAGGAACCTTTTAGATGCAGCTAGTGGAGGAGTCCTGAGCAATAAAACACCTGATGAGCCAAAAGAGTTGATTGCTGAGATAGCAGCTAATGCTCAGCAATTTGGCACTAGAGCAAACAACAGTGCAGTGTTCCAAGTGCAAACTCCTCCAATGCAAAATCCAACAATGGCAGCAGCAGGAGCATCAAGCACAGATAACCAGAGAATGGAGAACAGACTTGATGAGCTGACATCAATGGTGAGGCAGTTGGCAGTAACACAGACTGTGCAACCTTCTGCTCAATAAATAAGAAACCTGTGTGGCATATGCTGTGATCCTTCTCACCCCACTGATGCTTGTCCTTCTCTACAAGACAGTGCTTTCCAATTGATCAGTCTGTTGCTGCAGTTTTTCCTGCAAAGCCACAATACCAGCAGATGCAGCAGCAGCAGCAAAACAATCTGTTCTCTAATACATATAATCCTGGCTGGAAAAATCATCCAAATCTCAATTGGAATCAGAACCAGCAAAGTGCACCAATCCAGTAGAGGCAGCAGTTTGCACCTTTACAGCAAAGGCAAAATTTTCAACAATTTGCACCTCCACAGCCAATGCAGCAGCCGCCAATGCAGCAGCAAGCTAGTAGCAATGGTCCTTCTTTGGAGGATTTAGTGAAGCAGATGGAAACTAACAATCTGCAGTTCCAGCAAAGGACTGAGTCTTCCATCCAAAATCTGCAAACACAGATTGGCCAACTTGCAACATCAATGAGTCAGAATCAACAAGCAAGTGGCAGCTCCCTTCCATCACAGACAGTTCCAAATCCAAAGGGAACCAGCAATGTTAGTGCCTTCTCTCTGCGGTCTAGCAAGCAACTGGAGGAACCAAACCAATCTGCTGTTGAGTCATCTCAAAGAGGTGACACTGGTTCAAGGAAGCAGAATACTGATACTTCTGATGTCCACATCCCGTTACCTTTTCCTCAAAGAGCCACTCAGTCTAAAAAGCAAGCAGCAAAAGCTCAAGATAAAGAGATTTTTGACACCTTCAGAAAAGTAGAGGTCAATATCCCACTCTTGGATGCGATTCAGCAAATTCCAAGATATGCTAAGTTTCTGAAGGAGTTGCGCACCAACAAGAGGAGGCTGAAAGGAGATGAACGAGTCAGCGTCAGCCAGAATGTGTCAGCACTCATCCAGCCCATGTCCAAGAAGTGCCAAGATCCAGGGACATTTACTATCCCTTGCATTATTGGAAATTCTG